>NC_060183.1:5821537-5939037 GCF_021184085.1 Oncorhynchus gorbuscha
TGGTACACCCTGTATATAGCCATGTTATTACCTGGTACTCCCTGTATATTGTCATGTTATTACCTGGTACTTCCTGTATATAGCCATGTTATTACCTGGTACTCCCTGTATATTGTCATGTTATTACCTGGTACTCCCTGTATATAGCCATGATATTACCTGGTACTTCCTGTATATAGCCATGTTATTACCTGGTACTCCCTGTATATAGCCATGTTATTACCTGGTACTTCCTGTATATAGCCATGTTATTACCTGGTCTCCCTGTATATTGTCATGTTATTACCTGGTACTTCCTGTATATAGCCATGTTATTACCTGGTACTTCCTGTATATAGCCATGTTATTACCTGGTACTTCCTGTATATAGTCAATATTACCTGGTACTTCCTGTATATAGCCATGTTATTACCTGGTACTCCCTGTATATAGCCATGTTATTACCTGGTACTCCCTGTATATAGCCATGTTATTACCTGGTACTTCCTGTATATTGTCATGTTATTACCTGGTACTCCCTGTATATAGCCATGTTATTACCTGGTACTCCCTGTATATTGTCATGTTATTACCTGGTACTCCCTGTATATAGCCATGTTATTACCTGGTACTTCCTGTATATAGCCATGTTATTACCTGGTACTCCCTGTATATAGCCATGTTATTACCTGGTACTTCCTGTATATAGCCATGTTATTACCTGGTACTTCCAGTATATAGCCATGTTATTACCTGGTACTCCCTGTATATAGCCATGTTATTACCTGGTACTCCCTGTATATAGCCATGTTATTACCTGGTACTCCCTGTATATAGCCATGTTATTACCTGGTACACCCTGTATATAGCCATGTTATTACCTGGTACTCCCTGTATATTGTCATGTTATTACCTGGTACTTCCTGTATATAGCCATGTTATTACCTGGTACTTCCTGTATATAGCCATGTTATTACCTGGTACTCCCTGTATATTGTCATGTTATTACCTGGTACTCCCTGTATATAGCCATGTTATTACCTGGTACTTCCTGTATATAGCCATGTTATTACCTGGTACTCCCTGTATATAGCCATGTTATTACCTGGTACTTCCTGTATATAGCCATGTTATTACCTGGTCTCCCTGTATATTGTCATGTTATTACCTGGTACTTCCTGTATATAGCCATGTTATTACCTGGTACTTCCTGTATATAGCCATGTTATTATCTGGTACTCCCTGTATATAGTCAATATTACCTAGTACTCCCTGTATATAGCTATGTTATTACCTGGTACTTCCTGTATATAGCCATGTTATTACCTGGTACTTCCTGTATATAGTCAATATTACCTGGTACTTCCTGTATATAGCCATGTTATTACCTGGTACTCCCTGTATATAGCCATGTTATTACCTGGTACTCCCTGTATATAGCCATGTTATTACCTGGTACTTCCTGTATTATTACCTGGTACTCCCTGTATATAGCCATGTTATTACCTGGTACTCCCTGTATATTGCCATGTTATTACCTGGTACTCCCTGTATATAGCCATGTTATTACCTGGTACTCCCTGTATATAGCCATGTTATTACCTGGTACTCCCTGTATATAGCCATGTTATTACCTGGTACTTCCTGTATATAGCCATGTTATTACCTGGTACTTCCTGTATATAGCCATGTTATTACCTGGTACTTCCTGTATATAGCCATGTTATTACCTGGTACTTCCTGTATATAGCCATGTCATTACCTGGTACTTCCTGTATATAGCCATGTTATTACCTGGTACTTCCTGTATATAGCCATGTTATTACCTGGTACTTCCTGTATATAGCCATGTTATTACCTGGTACTTCCCGTATATAGCCATGTTATTACCTGGTACTTCCTGTATATAGCCATGTTATTACCTGGTACTTCCTGTATATAGCCAATATTACCTGGTACTTCCTGTATATAGCCATGTTATTACCTGGTACTTCCTATATATAGCCATGTTATTACCTGGTACTTCCTGTATATAGCCATGTTATTACCTGGTACTTCCTGTATATAGCCATGTTATTACCTGGTACTCCCTGTACATTGTCATGTTATTACCTGGTACTTCCTGTATATAGCCATGTTATTACCTGGTACTTCCTGTATATAGCCATGTTATTACCTGGTACTTCCTGTATATAGCCATGTTATTACCTGGTACTTCCTGTATATAGCCATGTTATTACCTGGTACTTCCTGTATATAGCCATGTTATTACCTGGTACTTCCTGTATATAGCCATGTTATTACCTGGTACTTCCTGTATATAGCCATGTTATTACCTGGTACTTCCTGTATATAGTCAATATTACCTGGTACTTCCTGTATATAGCCATGTTATTACCTGGTACTCCCTGTATATAGCCATGTTATTACCTGGTACTCCCTGTATATAGCCATGTTATTACCTGGTACTCCCTGTATATAGCCATGTTATTACCTGGTACTCCCTGTATATAGCCATGTTATTACCTGGTACTCCTGTATATAGCCATGTTATTACCTGGTACTTCCTGTATATAGCCATGTTATTACCTGGTACTTCCTGTATATAGCCATGTTATTACCTGGTACTTCCTGTATATAGCCATGTTATTACCTGGTACTTCCTATATATAGCCATGTTATTACCTGGTACTTCCTGTATATAGCCATGTTATTACCTGGTACTTCCTGTATATTGTCATGTTATTACCTGGTACTTCCTGTATATAGCCATGTTATTACCTGGTACTTCCTGTATATAGCCATGTTATTACCTGGTACTTCCTGTATATAGCCATGTTATTACCTGGTACTTCCTGTATATAGCCAATATTACCTGGTACTTCCTGTATATAGCCATGTTATTACCTGGTACTCCCTGTATATAGCCATGTTATTACCTGGTACTCCCTGTATATTGTCATGTTATTACCTGGTACTTCCTGTATATAGCCATGTTATTACCTGGTACTCCCTGTATATTGTCATGTTATTACCTGATACTTCCTGTATATAGCCATGTTATTACCTGGTACTTCCTGTATATAGCCATGTTATTACCTGGTACTTCCTGTATATAGCCATGTTATTACCTGGTACTTCCTGTATATAGCCATGTTATTACCTGGTACTTCCTGTATATAGCCATGTTATTACCTGGTACTTCCTGTATATAGCCATGTTATTACCTGGTACTTCCTGTATATAGCCATGTTATTACCTGGTACTCCCTGTATATAGCCATGTTATTACCTGGTACTCCCTGTATATAGCCATGTTATGACCTGGTACTCCCTGTATATTGTCATGTTATTACCTGGTACTTCCTGTATATAGCCATGTTATTACCTGGTACTCCCTGTATATTGTCATGTTATTACCTGGTACTCCCTGTATATAGCCATGTTATTACCTGATACTTCCTGTATATAGCCATGTTATTACCTGGTACTCCCTGTATATAGCCATGTTATTACCTGGTACTTCCTTTATATAGCCATGGTATTACCTGGTACTCCCTGTATATAACCATGTTATTACCTGGTACTCCCTGTATATTGTCATGTTATTACCTGGTACTTCCTGTATATAGCCATGTTATTACCTGGTACTCCCTGTATATAGCCATGTTATTACCTGGTACTCCCTGTATATTGTCATGTTATTACCTGGTACTTCCTGTATATAGCCATGTTATTACCTGGTACTCCCTGTATATTGTCATGTTATTACCTGGTACTCCCTGTATATAGCCATGTTATTACCTGGTACTTCCTGTATATAGCCATGTTATTACCTGGTACTTCCTGTATATAGCCATGTTATTACCTGGTACTCCCTGTATATTGTCATGTTATTACCTGGTACTCCCTGTATATAGCCATGTTATTACCTGGTACTTCCTGTATATAGCCATGTCATTACCTGGTACTTCCTGTATATAGCCATGTTATTACCTGGTACTTCCTGTATATAGCCATGTTATTACCTGGTACTTCCTGTATATAGCCATGTTATTACCTGGTACTTCCCGTATATAGCCATGTTATTACCTGGTACTTCCTGTATATAGCCATGTTATTACCTGGTACTTCCTGTATATAGCCAATATTACCTGGTACTTCCTGTATATAGCCATGTTATTACCTGGTACTTCCTATATATAGCCATGTTATTACCTGGTACTTCCTGTATATAGCCATGTTATTACCTGGTACTTCCTGTATATAGCCATGTTATTACCTGGTACTCCCTGTACATTGTCATGTTATTACCTGGTACTTCCTGTATATAGCCATGTTATTACCTGGTACTTCCTGTATATAGCCATGTTATTACCTGGTACTTCCTGTATATAGCCATGTTATTACCTGGTACTTCCTGTATATAGCCATGTTATTACCTGGTACTTCCTGTATATAGCCATGTTATTACCTGGTACTTCCTGTATATAGCCATGTTATTACCTGGTACTTCCTGTATATAGCCATGTTATTACCTGGTACTTCCTGTATATAGTCAATATTACCTGGTACTTCCTGTATATAGCCATGTTATTACCTGGTACTCCCTGTATATAGCCATGTTATTACCTGGTACTCCCTGTATATAGCCATGTTATTACCTGGTACTCCCTGTATATAGCCATGTTATTACCTGGTACTCCCTGTATATAGCCATGTTATTACCTGGTACTCCCTGTATATAGCCATGTTATTACCTGGTACTTCCTGTATATAGCCATGTTATTACCTGGTACTTCCTGTATATAGCCATGTTATTACCTGGTACTTCCTGTATATAGCCATGTTATTACCTGGTACTTCCTATATATAGCCATGTTATTACCTGGTACTTCCTGTATATAGCCATGTTATTACCTGGTACTTCCTGTATATTGTCATGTTATTACCTGGTACTTCCTGTATATAGCCATGTTATTACCTGGTACTTCCTGTATATAGCCATGTTATTACCTGGTACTTCCTGTATATAGCCATGTTATTACCTGGTACTTCCTGTATATAGCCAATATTACCTGGTACTTCCTGTATATAGCCATGTTATTACCTGGTACTTCCTATATATAGCCATGTTATTACCTGGTACTTCCTGTATATAGCCATGTTATTACCTGGTACTCCCTGTATATAGCCATGTTATTACCTGGTACTCCCTGTATATTGTCATGTTATTACCTGGTACTTCCTGTATATAGCCATGTTATTACCTGGTACTCCCTGTATATAGCCATGTTATTACCTGGTACTCCCTGTATATAGCCATGTTATTACCTGGTACTTCCTGTATATAGCCATGTTATTACCTGGTACTCCCTGTATATAGCCATGTTATTACCTGGTACTTCCTTTATATAGCCATGTTATTACCTGGTACTCCCTGTATATAGCCATGTTATTACCTGGTACTCCCTGTATATTGTCATGTTATTACCTGGTACTTCCTGTATATAGCCATGTTATTACCTGGTACTCCCTGTATATTGTCATGTTATTACCTGGTACTTCCTGTATATAGCCATGTTATTACCTGGTACTTCCTGTATATAGCCATGTTATTACCTGGTACTTCCTGTATATAGCCATGTTATTACCTGGTACTTCCTGTATATAGCCATGTTATTACCTGGTACTTCCTGTATATAGCCATGTTATTACCTGGTACTTCCTGTATATAGCCATGTTATTACCTGGTACTTCCTGTATATAGCCATGTTATTACCTGGTACTCCCTGTATATAGCCATGTTATGACCTGGTACTCCCTGTATATAGCCATGTTATGACCTGGTACTCCCTGTATATTGTCATGTTATTACCTGGTACTTCCTGTATATAGCCATGTTATTACCTGGTACTCCCTGTATATAGCCATGTTATTACCTGGTACTCCCTGTATATAGCCATGTTATTACCTGGTACTCCCTGTATATAGCCATGTTATTACCTGGTACTTCCTGTATATAGCCATGTTATTACCTGGTACTTCCTGTATATAGCCATGTTATTACCTGGTACTTCCTGTATATAGCCATGTTATTACCTGGTACTTCCTATATAGCCATGTTATTACCTGGTACTTCCTGTATATAGCCATGTTATTACCTGGTACTTCCTGTATATTGTCATGTTATTACCTGGTACTTCCTGTATATAGCCATGTTATTACCTGGTACTTCCTGTATATAGCCATGTTATTACCTGGTACTTCCTGTATATAGCCATGTTATTACCTGGTACTTCCTGTATATAGCCAATATTACCTGGTACTTCCTGTATATAGCCATGTTATTACCTGGTACTTCCTATATATAGCCATGTTATTACCTGGTACTTCCTGTATATAGCCATGTTATTACCTGGTACTCCCTGTATATAGCCATGTTATTACCTGGTACTCCCTGTATATTGTCATGTTATTACCTGGTACTTCCTGTATATAGCCATGTTATTACCTGGTACTCCCTGTATATAGCCATGTTATTACCTGGTACTCCCTGTATATAGCCATGTTATTACCTGGTACTTCCTGTATATAGCCATGTTATTACCTGGTACTCCCTGTATATAGCCATGTTATTACCTGGTACTTCCTTTATATAGCCATGTTATTACCTGGTACTCCTGTATATAGCCATGTTATTACCTGGTACTCCCTGTATATTGTCATGTTATTACCTGGTACTTCCTGTATATAGCCATGTTATTACCTGGTACTCCTGTATATTGTCATGTTATTACCTGGTACTTCCTGTATATAGCCATGTTATTACCTGGTACTTCCTGTATATAGCCATGTTATTACCTGGTACTTCCTGTATATAGCCATGTTATTACCTGGTACTTCCTGTATATAGCCATGTTATTACCTGGTACTTCCTGTATATAGCCATGTTATTACCTGGTACTTCCTGTATATAGCCATGTTATTACCTGGTACTTCCTGTATATAGCCATGTTATTACCTGGTACTCCTGTATATAGCCATGTTATTACCTGGTACTCCCTGTATATAGCCATGTTATGACCTGGTACTCCCTGTATATTGTCATGTTATTACCTGGTACTTCCTGTATATAGCCATGTTATTACCTGGTACTCCTGCATATTGTCATGTTATTACCTGGTACTCCCTGTATATAGCCATGTTATTACCTGATACTTCCTGTATATAGCCATGTTATTACCTGGTACTCCCTGTATATAGCCATGTTATTACCTGGTACTTCCTTTATATAGCCATGTTATTACCTGGTACTCCCTGTATATAACCATGTTATTACCTGGTACTTCCTGTATATAGCCATGTTATTACCTGGTACTTCCTGTATATAGCCATGTTATTACCTGGTACTTCCTGTATATAGCCATGTTATTACCTGGTACTTCCTTTATATAGCCATGTTATTACCTGGTACTTCCTGTATATTGTCATGTTATTACCTGGTACTTCCTGTATATAGCCATGTTATTACCTGGTACTTCCTGTATATAGCCATGTTATTACCTGGTACTTCCTGTATATAGCCATGTTATTACCTGGTACTTCCTGTATATAGCCAATATTACCTGGTACTTCCTGTATATAGCCATGTTATTACCTGGTACTTCCTATATATAGCCATGTTATTACCTGGTACTTCCTGTATATAGCCATGTTATTACCTGGTACTCCCTGTATATAGCCATGTTATTACCTGGTACTCCCTGTATATTGTCATGTTATTACCTGGTACTTCCTGTATATAGCCATGTTATTACCTGGTACTCCCTGTATATAGCCATGTTATTACCTGGTACTCCCTGTATATAGCCATGTTATTACCTGGTACTTCCTGTATATAGCCATGTTATTACCTGGTACTCCTGTATATAGCCATGTTATTACCTGGTACTTCCTTTATATAGCCATGTTATTACCTGGTACTCCCTGTATATAGCCATGTTATTACCTGGTACTCCCTGTATATAGCCATGTTATTACCTGGTACTCCCTGTATATTGTCATGTTATTACCTGGTACTCCCTGTATATAGCCATGTTATTACCTGATACTTCCTGTATATAGCCATGTTATTACCTGGTACTCCCTGTATATAGCCATGTTATTACCTGGTACTTCCTTTATATAGCCATGTTATTACCTGGTACTCCCTGTATATAACCATGTTATTACCTGGTACTCCCTGTATATTGTCATGTTATTACCTGGTACTTCCTGTATATAGCCATGTTATTACCTGGTACTCCCTGTATATAGCCATGTTATTACCTGGTACTCCCTGTATATTGTCATGTTATTACCTGGTACTCCCTGTATATAGCCATGTTATGACCTGGTACTTCCTGTATATAGCCATGTTATTATCTGGTACTCCCTGTATATAGTCAATATTACATAGTACTCCCTGTATATAGCTATGTTATTACCTGGTACTTCCGGTATATAGCCATGTTATTACCTGGTACTTCCTGTATATAGTCAATATTACCTGGTACTTCCTGTATATAGCCATGTTATTACCTGGTACTCCCTGTATATAGCCATGTTATTACCTGGTACTTCCTGTATATAGCCATGTTATTACCTGGTACTCCCTGTATATTGTCATGTTATTACCTGGTACTTCCTGTATATAGCCATGTTATTACCTGGTACTTCCTGTATATAGCCATGTTATTACCTGGTACTTCCTGTATATAGCCATGTTATTACCTGGTACTTCCTGTATATAGCCATGTTATTACCTGGTACTCCCTGTACATTGTCATGTTATTACCTGGTACTTCCTGTATATAGCCATGTTATTACCTGGTACTTCCTGTATATAGCCATGTTATTACCTGGTACTTCCTGTATATAGCCATGTTATTACCTGGTACTTCCTGTATATAGCCATGTTATTACCTGGTACTTCCTGTATATAGCCATGTTATTACCTGGTACTTCCTGTATATTGTCATGTTATTACCTGGTACTTCCTGTATATAGCCATGTTATTACCTGGTACTTCCTGTATATAGCCATGTTATTACCTGGTACTTCCTATATATAGCCATGTTATTACCTGGTACTTCCTGTATATAGCCATGTTATTACCTGGTACTTCCTGTATATTGTCATGTTATTACCTGGTACTTCCTGTATATAGCCATGTTATTACCTGGTACTTCCTGTATATAGCCATGTTATTACCTGGTACTTCCTGTATATAGCCATGTTATTACCTGGTACTTCCTGTATATAGCCAATATTACCTGGTACTTCCTGTATATAGCCATGTTATTACCTGGTACTTCCTATATATAGCCATGTTATTACCTGGTACTTCCTGTATATAGCCATGTTATTACCTGGTACTCCCTGTATATAGCCATGTTATTACCTGGTACTCCCTGTATATTGTCATGTTATTACCTGGTACTTCCTGTATATAGCCATGTTATTACCTGGTACTCCTGTATATAGCCATGTTATTACCTGGTACTCCTGTATATAGCCATGTTATTACCTGGTACTTCCTGTATATAGCCATGTTATTACCTGGTACTCCCTGTATATAGCCATGTTATTACCTGGTACTTCCTTTATATAGCCATGTTATTACCTGGTACTCCCTGTATATAGCCATGTTATTACCTGGTACTCCCTGTATATTGTCATGTTATTACCTGGTACTTCCTGTATATAGCCATGTTATTACCTGGTACTCCTGTATATTGTCATGTTATTACCTGGTACTTCCTGTATATAGCCATGTTATTACCTGGTACTTCCTGTATATAGCCATGTTATTACCTGGTACTTCCTGTATATAGCCATGTTATTACCTGGTACTTCCTGTATATAGCCATGTTATTACCTGGTACTTCCTGTATATAGCCATGTTATTACCTGGTACTTCCTGTATATAGCCATGTTATTACCTGGTACTTCCTGTATATAGCCATGTTATTACCTGGTACTCCCTGTATATAGCCATGTTATTACCTGGTACTCCCTGTATATAGCCATGTTATGACCTGGTACTCCCTGTATATTGTCATGTTATTACCTGGTACTTCCTGTATATAGCCATGTTATTACCTGGTACTCCCTGCATATTGTCATGTTATTACCTGGTACTCCCTGTATATAGCCATGTTATTACCTGATACTTCCTGTATATAGCCATGTTATTACCTGGTACTCCCTGTATATAGCCATGTTATTACCTGGTACTTCCTTTATATAGCCATGTTATTACCTGGTACTCCTGTATATAACCATGTTATTACCTGGTACTTCCTGTATATAGCCATGTTATTACCTGGTACTTCCTGTATATAGCCATGTTATTACCTGGTACTTCCTGTATATAGCCATGTTATTACCTGGTACTTCCTTTATATAGCCATGTTATTACCTGGTACTTCCTGTATATTGTCATGTTATTACCTGGTACTTCCTGTATATAGCCATGTTATTACCTGGTACTCCTGTATATAGCCATGTTATTACCTGGTACTTCCTTTATATAGCCATGTTATTACCTGGTACTCCTGTATATAACCATGTTATTACCTGGTACTCCTGTATATTGTCATGTTATTACCTGGTACTTCCTGTATATAGCCATGTTATTACCTGGTACTCCCTGTATATAGCCATGTTATTACCTGGTACTCCTGTATATTGTCATGTTATTACCTGGTACTCCTGTATATAGCCATGTTATGACCTGGTACTTCCTGTATATAGCCATGTTATTATCTGGTACTCCTGTATATAGTCAATATTACATAGTACTCCTGTATATATAGCTATGTTATTACCTGGTACTTCCTGTATATAGCCATGTTATTACCTGGTACTTCCTGTATATAGTCAATATTACCTGGTACTTCCTGTATATAGCCATGTTATTACCTGGTACTCCTGTATATAGCCATGTTATTACCTGGTACTTCCTGTATATAGCCATGTTATTACCTGGTACTCCTGTATATTGTCATGTTATTACCTGGTACTTCCTGTATATAGCCATGTTATTACCTGGTACTTCCTGTATATAGCCATGTTATTACCTGGTACTTCCTGTATATAGCCATGTTATTACCTGGTACTTCCTGTATATAGCCATGTTATTACCTGGTACTCCTGTACATTGTCATGTTATTACCTGGTACTTCCTGTATATAGCCATGTTATTACCTGGTACTTCCTGTATATAGCCATGTTATTACCTGGTACTTCCTGTATATAGCCATGTTATTACCTGGTACTTCCTGTATATAGCCATGTTATTACCTGGTACTTCCTGTATATAGCCATGTTATTACCTGGTACTTCCTGTATATAGCCATGTTATTACCTGGTACTTCCTGTATATAGCCATGTTATTACCTGGTACTTCCTGTATATAGTCAATATTACCTGGTACTCCTGTATATAGCCATGTTATTACCTGGTACTCCCTGTATATAGCCATGTTATTACCTGGTACTCCCTGTATATAGCCATGTTATTACCTGGTACTCCCTGTATATAGCCATGTTATTACCTGGTACTCCCTGTATATAGCCATGTTATTACCTGGTACTCCTGTATATAGCCATGTTATTACCTGGTACTTCCTGTATATAGCCATGTTATTACCTGGTACTTCCTGTATATAGCCATGTTATTACCTGGTACTTCCTATATATAGCCATGTTATTACCTGGTACTTCCTGTATATAGCCATGTTATTACCTGGTACTTCCTGTATATTGTCATGTTATTACCTGGTACTTCCTGTATATAGCCATGTTATTACCTGGTACTTCCTGTATATAGCCATGTTATTACCTGGTACTTCCTGTATATAGCCATGTTATTACCTGGTACTTCCTGTATATAGCCAATATTACCTGGTACTTCCTGTATATAGCCATGTTATTACCTGGTACTTCCTATATATAGCCATGTTATTACCTGGTACTTCCTGTATATAGCCATGTTATTACCTGGTACTTCCTGTATATAGCCATGTTATTACCTGGTACTCCTGTATATTGTCATGTTATTACCTGGTACTTCCTGTATATAGCCATGTTATTACCTGGTACTTCCTGTATATAGCCATGTTATTACCTAGTACTGCCTGTATATAGCCATGTTATTACCTGGTACTTCCTGTATATAGCCATGTTATTACCTAGTACTGCCTGTATATAGCCATGTTATTACCTGGTACTTCCTGTATATAGCCATGTTATTACCTGGTACTTCCTGTATATAGCCATGTTATTACCTGGTACTTCCTGTATATAGTCAATATTACCTGGTACTTCCTGTATATAGCCATGTTATTACCTGGTACTCCCTGTATATAGCCATGTTATTACCTGGTACTCCCTGTATATTGTCATGTTATTACCTGGTACTTCCTGTATATAGCCATGTTATTACCTGGTACTCCCTGTATATTGTCATGTTATTACCTGGTACTTCCTGTATATAGCCATGTTATTACCTGGTACTTCCTGTATATAGCCATGTTATTACCTGGTACTTCCTGTATATAGCCATGTTATTACCTGGTACTTCCTGTATATTGTCATGTTATTACCTGGTACTTCCTGTATATAGCCATGTTATTACCTGGTACTTCCTGTATATAGCCATGTTATTACCTGGTACTTCCTGTATATAGCCATGTTATTACCTGGTACTTCCTGTATATAGCCAATATTACCTGGTACTTCCTGTATATAGCCATGTTATTACCTGGTACTTCCTATATATAGCCATGTTATTACCTGGTACTTCCTGTATATAGCCATGTTATTACCTGGTACTTCCTGTATATAGCCATGTTATTACCTGGTACTCCCTGTATATTGTCATGTTATTACCTGGTACTTCCTGTATATAGCCATGTTATTACCTGGTACTTCCTGTATATAGCCATGTTATTACCTAGTACTGCCTGTATATAGCCATGTTATTACCTGGTACTTCCTGTATATAGCCATGTTATTACCTGGTACTTCCTGTATATAGCCATGTTATTACCTGGTACTTCCTGTATATAGTCAATATTACCTGGTACTTCCTGTATATAGCCATGTTATTACCTGGTACTCCCTGTATATAGCCATGTTATTACCTGGTACTCCCTGTATATAGCCATGTTATTACCTGGTACTCCCTGTATATAGCCATGTTATTACCTGGTACTCCCTGTATATTGTCATGTTATTACCTGGTACTTCCTGTATATAGCCATGTTATTACCTGGTACTCCCTGTATATAGCCATGTTATTACCTGGTACTCCCTGTATATAGCCATGTTATTACCTGGTACTTCCTGTATATAGCCATGTTATTACCTGGTACTCCCTGTATATAGCCATGTTATTACCTGGTACTTCCTTTATATAGCCATGTTATTACCTGGTACTCCCTGTATATAGCCATGTTATTACCTGGTACTCCTGTATATTGTCATGTTATTACCTGGTACTTCCTGTATATAGCCATGTTATTACCTGGTACTCCTGTATATTGTCATGTTATTACCTGGTACTTCCTGTATATAGCCATGTTATTACCTGGTACTTCCTGTATATAGCCATGTTATTACCTGGTACTTCCTGTATATAGCCATGTTATTACCTGGTACTTCCTGTATATAGCCATGTTATTACCTGGTACTTCCTGTATATAGCCATGTTATTACCTGGTACTTCCTGTATATAGCCATGTTATTACCTGGTACTTCCTGTATATAGCCATGTTATTACCTGGTAGTCCCTGTATATAGCCATGTTATTACCTGGTACTCCCTGTATATAGCCATGTTATGACCTGGTACTCCCTGTATATTGTCATGTTATTACCTGGTACTTCCTGTATATAGCCATGTTATTACCTGGTACTCCCTGTATATTGTCATGTTATTACCTGGTACTCCCTGTATATAGCCATGTTATTACCTGATACTTCCTGTATATAGCCATGTTATTACCTGGTACTCCCTGTATATAGCCATGTTATTACCTGGTACTTCCTTTATATAGCCATGTTATTACCTGGTACTCCCTAAATATAACCATGTTATTACCTGGTACTCCCTGTATATTGTCATGTTATTACCTGGTACTTCCTGTATATAGCCATGTTATTACCTGGTACTCCCTGTATATAGCCATGTTATTACCTGGTACTCCCTGTATATTGTCATGTTATTACCTGGTACTTCCTGTATATAGCCATGTTATTACCTGGTACTCCCTGTATATTGTCATGTTATTACCTGGTACTCCCTGTATATAGCCATGTTATTATCTGGTACTCCCTGTATATAGTCAATATTACATAGTACTCCCTGTATATAGCTATGTTATTACCTGGTACTTCCTGTATATAGCCATGTTATTACCTGGTACTTCCTGTATATAGTCAATATTACCTGGTACTTCCTGTATATAGCCATGTTATTACCTGGTACTCCCTGTATATAGCCATGTTATTACCTGGTACTTCCTGTATATAGCCATGTTATTACCTGGTACTCCCTGTATATTGTCATGTTATTACCTGGTACTTCCTGTATATAGCCATGTTATTACCTGGTACTTCCTGTATATAGCCATGTTATTACCTGGTACTTCCTGTATATAGCCATGTTATTACCTGGTACTTCCTGTATATAGCCATGTTATTACCTGGTACTTCCTGTACATAGCCATGTTATTACCTGGTACTTCCTGTACATAGCCATGTTATTACCAGGTACTTCCTGTACATAGCCATGTTATTACCTGGTACTTCCTGTACATAGGCATGTTATTACCTGGTACTTCCTGTACATAGGCATGTTATTACCTGGTACTTCCTGTATATAGCCATGTTATTACCTAGTACTTCCTGTATATAGCCATGTTATTACCTGGTACTTCCTGTATATAGCCATGTTATTACCTGGTACTTCCTGTATATAGCCATGTTATTACCTGGTACTTCCTATATATAGCCATGTTATTACCTGGTACTTCCTGTATGTTGCCATGTTATTACCTGGTACTTCCTGTATATAGCCATGTTATTACCTGGTACTTCCTGTATATAGCCATGTTATTACCTAGTACTTCCTGTATATAGCTATGTTATTACCTGGTACTTCCTGTATATATCCATGTTATTCTAACTTATTATTGTTATTCCTCTGTTTATATGATTTCATCTTTAACTCTGCGTTGTTGGAAAAGGACCTGTCAGCAAGAATTTCACTGTTAGTCTCCAAACCTGTTGATTACAAACCATGTGACAAATACATTTTGATTTGCCTGTAACACACGGCGATGACTTAATGACTCTAGGCCAGCAGACCTGGGTTCAAATAGTATTTGAAATCATTTCAAGAACTTTATCTGGGCTTGATTGAGCTTGCCTGGCCCAACGAAACCAACAGAACAGTTGAGAGAACCCTCACCCAGCTGTCAATCCAGGCAGGCTTTAACAAAAGCTAGTATTTAAACCCAGATCTGTTCGGTAACAACCCTCTGAGTGAACAATTACCAGCTGTTACTCTCTGACCTCTCTGTCCGCGGAGCCTTTAGAGAAACAATAGAGTCCTTATGTAGTCTCAGCCTCAGCCCAGTCCCAGCCTCAGCCCAGTCCCATTCCCAGCCCAGTCCCAGTCCCAGCCTCAGCCCAGTCCCAAGCCCAGTCCCAGCCCAGTCCCAGCCTCAGCCCAGTCCCATTCCCAGACCAGTCCCATTCCCAGTCCCATTCCCAGGCCCAGTCCAGTCCCATTCCCAGTCCCATTCCAAGTCCCATTCCCAGGCCCAACCTCAGCCCAGTCCCATTCCAAAGCCCAGTCCCATTCCCAAGCCCAGTCCAAGGCCCAGTCCAGTCCCATTCCCAGGCCCAGTCCCAGCCTCAGCCCAGTCCCATTCCCAGTCCCAGCCTCAGCCCAGTCCCAGTCCCAGCCTCAGCCCAGTCCCAGCCTCAGCCCAGTCCCAGTTACTGTCTCTTATTTAATGACTTTACTGTCACACAGGTCAGAGAGCGGAGAGTATGTCCTGACACAGGTCACAGAGCTGTGAGTATGTCCTGTCACACAGGTCAGAGAGCTGTGAGTATGTCCTGACACACAGGTCACAGAGCTGTGAGTATGTCCTGTCACACAGGTCAGAGAGCGGTGAGTATGTCCTGACACAGGTCACAGAGCTGTGAGTATGTCCTGACACAGGTCACAGAGCTGTGAGTATGTCCTGTCACACAGGTCAGAGAGCTGTGAGTATGTCCTGTCACACAGGTCACAGAGCTGTGAGTATGTCCTGTCACACAGGTCAGAGAGCGGTGAGTATGTCCTGACACAGGTCACAGAGCTGTGAGTATGTCCTGACACAGGTCACAGAGCTGTGAGTATGTCCTGACACAGGTCAGAGAGCTGTGAGTATGTCCTGACACAGGTCACAGAGCGGTGAGTATGTCCTGACACAGGTCACAGAGCTGTGAGTATGTCCTGACACAGGTCAGAGGGCTGTGAGTATGTCCTGACACAGGTCAGAGAGCTGTGAGTATGTCCTGACACAGGTCACAGAGCTGTGAGTATGTCCTGACACAGGTCACAGAGCTGTGAGTATGTCCTGACACAGGTCAGAGAGCTGTGAGTATGTCCTGACACAGGTCACAGAGCGGTGAGTATGTCCTGACACAGGTCACAGAGCTGTGAGTATGTCCTGACACAGGTCACAGAGCGGTGAGTATGTCCTGACACAGGTCACAGAGCTGTGAGTATGTCCTGACACAGGTCACAGAGCTGTGATCTTTCCTCACCACTTCAACATTACTTTAAAATAAATAAAAAAGGCATCTGTTTTGCAAGGTGGCTGCAATGTTCTGTACAGGCCTTCATCGGACTGTAGCTTTGCCAAAAGGAGAGAGGAAGCTGCTTGGTTTCAGATGGCGCCAGAACCAGCTCAGCTGGGTTTAGTCTTTGAGTGTGTGTGTGTGTGTGTGTGTGTGTGTGTGTGTGTGTGTGTGTGTGTGTGTGTGTGTGTGTGTGTGTGTGTGTGTGTGTGTGTGTGTGTGTGTGTGTGTGTGTGTGTGTGTGTGTGTGTGTGTGTGTGTGTGTGTGTGTGTGTGTGTGTGTGTGTGCAGGGACAATGCTCTGCTCACCTGCGGGCAGTCTTTGATGTAGTGTCCTTTGTTGAAGCAGAGATGGCACAGGTAGTTGGGCGGAGGTCGCTTGCTGGGTTTGCGTGACTCAGAGGAGACGGAGAGGTCAGAGAAGTGGTCCGTCAGAGAACTCAGGCCGTCTACGATGTTGCTGAGTGAGCCGTAAGGAGAGGACCTTCTATACAAACGGTTGTTTAAGGCCTGAGGACAGAAAACAATGAGGACTCTATTGAATCTGTAGCAGTGAACATCCACTGTATAGCAGCAAGGGAAAATGAAAGGCAACGTCGCCGCGGTCGAGAAGACTGCATTCCCGGTAAACGCAGCATGTGCCGGCTCAACCGGAAATCACCTTCAGATTTTAACACTGATCTTCCACGATACGGATTGATTAGAGCCCTGAGTGAAATATGGGCTTGAAATTTAGTTGATAACCAATTTTTCTTTTCTTCTTTTCAATATGTCATTAAAGTAATGAGAAAGAATTGAATCTGGATGAAAATGGCAATTACAGACGAGCCTGTCTCTCACACTGCATTGAGTGAATAACACATGGCTTAGAGCATGTTAAAAGGACAAATCTGTGATATTAGGCCTAAACAGGATTGTGCCAATTAGCTGACAGAGTTTAGATAGATACTTGGCAGGGCTCCTACAGTTCTGCCTGCCTGCCTGCCTGCCTGCCTGCCTGCCTGCCTGCCTGCCTGCCTGTCTGTCTGTCTGTCTGTCTGTCTGTCTGTCTGTCTGTCTGTCTGTCTGTCTGTCTGTCTGTCTGTCTGTCTGTCTGTCTGTCTGTCTGTCTGTCTGTCTGTCTGTCTGTCTGTCTGTCTGTCTGTCTGTCTGTCTGTCTGTCTGTCTGTGCCATTACAGTACTGCCTAGCTATCTGTCTGTGCCACAACTTGATATATTTTCCTGTCTGCTAGTCTCCTCACTCTGCACAACAGAAATGGACATTATTTTATCTTTCCAGATGTGTTGTCATTCCCTCTACGAGCAGAAAGAATTCCATTTCCTGAGAGGAACAGAATGCCTTTGTCAAGGATCATTTTCTGATTCCCCCTTTTGGGTTGGCACAATCAGTACCATTGTATCTATGATCCGGATATGAACCCTGACTATAGCACCAGTGTGTGATGAAGCAACAGGCTGTTGTTCTATTTTATTCAATAAAAGTCCTTACGTACTATGTGTTGTGGAATGGATCAGGATGTTGAATGGATGTGGATGTGGAATGGAACTGGATCAGGATGTGGAATGGATCAGGATGTGGAATGGAATGGATCAGGATGTGGAATGGAATGGATCAGGATGTGGAATGGATCAGGATGTGAAATGGAACTGGATCAGGATGTGGAATGGAACTGGATCAGGATGTGGACTGGATCAGGATGTGGACTGGATCAGGATGTGGAATGGAATGGATCTGGATCAGGATGTGGAATGGAATGGATCTGGATCAGGATGTGGAATGGATCTGGATCAGGATGTGGAATGGAATGGATCTGGATCAGGATGTGGAATGGAATGGATCTGGATCAGGATGTGGAATGGATCAGGATGTGGAATGGAACTGGATCAGGATGTGGAATGGAATGGATTTGGATCAGGATGTGGATCAGGATGTGGAATGGAATGGATCTGGATCAGGATGTGGATCAGGATGTGGAATGGACTGGATCTGGATCAGGATGTGAAATGGATCTGGATCAGGATGTGGAATGGATCTGGATCAGGATGTGGAATGGATCTGGATCAGGATGTGGAATGGATCTGGATCAGGATGTGAAATGGAACTGGATCAGGATGTGGAATGGATCAGGATGTGGAATGGATCAGGATGTGGAACTGGATCAGGATGTGAAATGGAACTGGATCAGGATGTGGAATGGATCAGGATGTGGAATGGAATGGATCAGGATGTGGAATGGATCAGGATGTGAAATGGAACTGGATCAGGATGTGGAATGGAACTGGATCAGGATGTGGACTGGATCAGGATGTGGAATGGAATGGATCTGGATCAGGATGTGGAATGGAATGGATCTGGATCAGGATGTGGAATGGATCTGGATCAGGATGTGGAATGGAATGGATCTGGATCAGGATGTGGAATGGATCAGGATGTGGAATGGAACTGGATCAGGATGTGGAATGGAATGGATCAGGATGTGGATCAGGATGTGGAATGGAATGGATCTGGATCAGGATGTGGATCAGGATGTGGAATGGAATGGATCTGGATCAGGATGTGGAATGGATCTGGATCAGGATGTGGAATGGATCTGGATCAGGATGTGGAATGGATCTGGATCAGGATGTTAAATGGAACTGGATCAGGATGTGGAATGGATCAGGATGTGGAATGGATCAGGATGTGGAACTGGATCAGGATGTGAAATGGAACTGGATCAGGATGTGGAATGGATCAGGATGTGGAATGGAATGGATCAGGATGTGGAATGGAATGGATCAGGATGTGGAATGGAACTGGATCAGGATGTGGAATGGATCAGGATGTGGAATGGATCAGGATGTGGAATGGATCAGGATGTGGAATGGATATGGATCAGGATGTGGAATGGAATGGATCTGGATCAGGCTGTGGAATGGATCATGATGTGGAATGGATCAGGATGTGGAATGGAATGGATCAGTTTGTGGAATGGATCAGGATGTGGAATGCATATGGATCAGGATGTGGGAAATGGATCTGGATCACGATGTGGAATGGATCTGGAACAGGATGTGGAATGGATCTGGAACAGGATGTGGAATGGATCTGGATCAGGAATGGATCTGGAACAGGATGTTGAATGGATCTGGATCAGGATGTGGAATGGAATGGATCAGGATGTGGAATGGAATGGATTAGGATGTGGAATGGATCAGGATGTGGAATGGAATGGATCTGGATCAGGCTGTGGAATGGATCAGGATGTGGAATGGATCTGGATCAGGATGTGGAATGGAACAGGATGTGGAATGTATCTGGATCAGGATGTGGAATGGATCAGGATGTGGAATGGATCTGGATCAGGATGTGGAATGGAACTGGAACTGGATCAGGATGTGGAATGGAATGGATCTGGATCAGGATGTGGAATGGATCTGGATCAGGATGTGGAATGGATCTGGATCAGGATGTGGAATGGATCAGGATGTAGAATGGAATGGATCTGGATCAGGATGTGGAATGGAATGGATCTGGATCAGGATGTGGGATGGAATGGATCTGGATCAGGATGTGGAATGGAATGGATCTGGATCAGGATGTGGAATGGATCAGGATGTGGAATGGATCTGGATCAGGATGTGGAATGGAATGGATCAGGATGTGGAATGGATCAGGATGTGGAATGGATCTGGATCAGGATGTGGAATGGATCAGGATGCGGAATGGATCTGGATCAGGATGTGGAATGGATCAGGATGCAGAATGGATCTGAAACAGAATGTGGAATGGATCTGGATCAGGATGTGGATCGGGAATGGATCTGGATCAGGATGTTGAATGGAATGGATCAGGATGTGGAATGGATCAGGATGTGGAATGGAATGGATCAGGATGTTGAATGGATCTAGATCAGGATGTTGAATGGATCTGGATCAGGATGTGGAATGGAATGGATTAGGATGTGGAATGGATCAGGATGTGGAATGGATCAGGATGTGTAATGGATCAGGATGTGGAATGGAATGGATCTGGATCAGGATGTGGAATGGATCTGGATCAGGATGTGGAATGGATCTGGATCAGGATGTGGAATGGAATGGATTAGGATGTGGAATGGATCAGGATGTGGAATGGAATGGAAAAGGATGTGGAATGGATCTGGATCAGGATGTGGAATGGAATGGATCCGGATGTGGAATGGATCAGGATGTGGAATTGAATGGATCAGGATGTGGAATGGAATGAATCAGGATGGATCAGGATGTGGAATTAATGTTCAACGATGTCTGCAGAAAGAGAGTCGGATATGACACCTGGTTATTAAACTACAGTAGGTGAAGTGGATCAACACCAGGTAATAAAATGATAGTAACAGAAAGGCATCATGGGTACTTGATCTGTGCATAATTATGAATGGCATTCTCTTCACGGTGATGCATCCTGGGTATGTACACAAAGGTAGATACAGATGAAGTCAGAAGTTTACATGCACCTTAGACAAATATATTTTAAACTCAGTTTTTCACAATTCCTGACATTTAATCCTAGTAAACATACCCTGTTTTAGGTCAGTTAGGATCACCACTTTATTTTAAGAATGTGAAATGTCAGAATAATAGTAGAGAGAATGATTTATTTCAGCTTTTATTTCTCTACACTATGGAACTATACTGTACTGAACTGTACTGAACTGACATGTACCTAACTCTACTGTAATGTACTGAACTCTATGGAACTCTACTGTACAGAACTGTACTGTACTGTAAACTACTGAACTCTACTGTACTGAACTCTACTGTACAGAAGTATACTGTACTGTAAACGACTGAACTCTACTGTACTGAACTCTACTGTACAGAACTGTACTGTACTGTAAACTACTGAACTCTACTGTAAACTACTGAACTCTACTGTACTGTACTGAACTCTACTGTACTGTACTGAACTCTACTGTACTGTACTGAACTCTACTGTACTGTACTGAACTCTACGGAACTACACTGTACTGAACTATACTGTACTGTAAACTACTGAACTCTACTGTACTGTACTGAACTATACTGTACTGTAAACTACTGAACTCTACTGTACAGAACTCTACTCTACTGAACTCTACTCTACTGAATTCTACTCTACTGAATTCTACTCTACTGAACTCTACTGTAGTATACTCTACTGGCCTCTACTCTACTGAACTCTACTGTACTCAATGTAACTATACTGTGCTGAACTCTACTGTACTGAACTCTACAGAACTATACTGCACTGAAATGTACTCTACTATACTGTACTCTACTCTACTCTACTGTACTGTACTGTACTCTACTGTGCTGAACTATACTTTACTGAACTATACTGTACTATACTCTACTGTACTGAACTCTACTGAAATATGCTCTACTGAACTCTAATGTACTGAACTCTACTGTACTGAACTCTACTCTACTGAACTCTACTGTACTGAACTCTACTCTACTGAACTCTACTCTACTGAACTCTACTCTACTGAACTCTACTCTACTGAACTCTACTGTACTCTACTGAACTCTACTGAACTCTACTGAACTCTACTGTACTGAACTCTACTGTACTGAACTCTACTGTACTGAACTCTACTGTACTGAACTCTACTGTACTGTACTGCACTCTACTGTACTCTACTGTACTCTACTGAACTCTACTGTACTCTACTGTACTCTACTGTACTCTACTGTACTGTACTGTACTCTACTGTACTCTACTGTACTCTACTGTACTCTACTGAACTCTACTGTACTGAACTCTACTGTACTGAACTCTACTGTACTGAACTCTACTGTACTCTACTGAACTCTACTGTAATGAACTCTACTGTAATGAACTCTACTGTAATGAACTCTACTGTAATGAACTCTACTGTACTCTACTGTAATGAACTCTACTGAACTATACTGTACTCTACTGAACTATACTGTACTGAACTCTACTGTACTGAACTCTACTGAAATATGCTCTACTGAACTCTACTCTACTGAACTCTACTGTACTGTAATGAACTCTACTGTAATGAACTCTACTCTACTGAACTCTACTGTACTGTACTGAACTATACTGTACTGTACTGTACTCTACTGTACTGTAATCTACTGTACTGTACTCTACTGTACTGTACTCTACTGTACTGTACTCTACTGTAATGAACTCTACTGTAATGAACTCTACTGTACTGTACTGAACTCTACTGAACTCTACTGAACTCTACTCTACTGAACTCTACTGTACTGAACTCTACTGTACTGAACTCTACTGTACTGAACTCTACTGTACTGAACTCTACTGTACTGAACTCTACTGAACTGAACTCTACTGAACTCTACTGAAATATGCTCTACTGAACTCTACTCTACTGAACTCTACTCTACTGAACTCTACTCTACTGAACTCTACTGTACTCTACTGAACTCTACTGTACTCTACTGTACTCTACTGAACTCTACTGTACTCTACTGTACTCTACTGAACTATACTGTACTCTACTGAACTCTACTGTACTGAACTATACTGTACTGAACTATACTGTACTGAACTATACTGAACTCTACTGAACTCTACTGTAATGAACTCTACTGTAATGTACTCTACTGTACTGTACTCTACTGTACTGTACTCTACTGTACTGTACTGTACTGTACTCTACTGTACTGTACTCTACTGTACTGTACTCTACTGTAATCTACTGAACTCTACTGTACTCTACTGTACTGTACTCTACTGTACAGAACTCTACTGTACTGAACTCTACTGTACTGAACTCTACTGTACTGAACTCTACTGTACTGAACTCTACTGTACTGAACTCTACTGAACTCTACTGTACTGAACTCTACTGAAATATGCTCTACTGAACTCTACTCTACTGAACTCTACTCTACTGAACTCTACTCTACTGAACTCTACTCTACTGAACTCTACTGTACTGAACTCTACTGTACTGAACTCTACTGAAATATACTCTACTGAACTCTACTCTACTGAACTCTACTGTACTCTACTGTACTCTACTGTAGTCTACTGTACTCTACTGTAATGAACTCTACTGTAATGAACTCTACTGTAATGAACTCTACTGTACTCTAGTCAACTCTACTGAACTCTACTGTACTGAACTCTACTGAACTCTACTGTACTGTACTGTACTGTACTGAACTGTACTGTACTGAACTCTACTGTACTGAACTCTACTGTACTGAACTCTACTGTACTGAACTCTACTGTACTGAACTCTACTCTACTGAACTCTACTCTACTGAACTCTACTGAACTCTACTGTAATGAACTCTACTGTAATGAACTCTACTGTAATGAACTCTACTGTAATGAACTCTACTGAACTCTACTGTACTGAACTCTACTGTAATGAACTCTACTGCAATGAACTCTACTGCAATGAACTCTACTGAACTCTACTGCAATGAATTCTACTGAACTCTACTGTAATGAACTCTACTGAACTCTACTGAACTCTACTGTACTGAACTCTACTGAACTCTACTGTACTGAACTCTACTGTAATGAACTCTACTGTACTCTACTGTACTCTACTGTACTCTACTGAACTCTACTGTACTCTACTGTACTCTACTGAACTATACTGTACTCTACTGAACTCTACTGTACTGAACTATACTGTACTGAACTATACTGTACTGAACTATACTGAACTCTACTGAACTCTACTGTAATGAACTCTACTGTACTGTACTCTACTGTACTGTACTGTACTGTACTCTACTGTACTGAACTCTACTGTAATCTACTGAACTCTACTGTACTCTACTGTACTGTACTCTACTGTACTGAACTCTACTGTACTGAACTCTACTGTACTGAACTCTACTCTACTGAACTCTACTCTACTGAACTCTACTCTACTGAACTCTACTCTACTGAACTATACTGAACTATACTGTACTCTACTGTACAGAACTCTACTGTACAGAACTCTACTGTACTGAACTCTACTGTACTGAACTCTACTGTACTGAACTCTACTGTACTGAACTCTACTGAACTCTACTGTACTGAACTCTACTGAAATATGCTCTACTGAACTCTACTCTACTGAACTCTACTCTACTGAACTCTACTCTACTGAACTCTACTCTACTGAACTCTACTCTACTGAACTCTACTCTACTGAACTCTACTGAAATATACTCTACTGAACTCTACTCTACTGAACTCTACTGTACTCTACTGTACTCTACTGTAGTCTACTGTAGTCTACTGTACTCTACTGTACTCTACTGTAATGAACTCTACTGTAATGAACTCTACTGTACTCTAGTGAACTCTACTGAACTCTACTGTACTGAACTCTACTGAACTCTACTGTACTGTACTGTACTGTACTGAACTGTACTGTACTGAACTGTACTGTACTGAACTCTACTGTACTGAACTCTACTCTACTGAACTCTACTCTACTGAACTCTACTCTACTGAACTCTACTCTACTGAACTCTACTGAACTCTACTGTAATGAACTCTACTGTAATGAACTCTACTGTAATGAACTCTACTGTAATGAACTCTACTGTAATGAACTGTACTGAACTCTACTGTAATGAACTCTACTGCAATGAACTCTACTGCAATGAACTCTACTGCAATGAACTCTACTGAACTCTACTGCAATGAACTCTACTGCAATGAACTCTACTGCAATGAACTCTACTGAACTCTACTGCAATGAACTCTACTGAACTCTACTGTAATGAACTCTACTGAACTCTACTGAACTCTACTGTACTGAACTCTACTGAACTCTACTGTACTGAACTCTACTGAACTCTACTGTACTGAACTCTACTGTACTGAACTCTACTGTACCGAACTCTACTGTACCGAACTCTACTGTACTGAACTCTACTGAACTCTACTCTACTGAACTCTACTCTACTGAACTCTACTCTACTGAACTCTACTGTACTGAACTCTACTGAACTCTACTGTACTGAACTCTACTGAAATATGCTCTACTGAACTCTACTCTACTGAACTCTACTCTACTGAACTCTACTGTACTCTACTGAACTCTACTGTACTCTACTGTACTCTACTGTACTCTACTGAACTATACTGTACTCTACTGAACTATACTGTACTCTACTGTACTGAACTCTACTGTACTGAACTCTACTGTAATGAACTCTACTGTAATGAACTCTACTGTACTGTACTGAACTCTACTGAACTCTACTGTACTGAACTCTACTGTACTGAACTCTACTGTACTGAACTCTACTGTACTGAACTCTACTGTACTGAACTCTACTGAACTGAACTCTACTGAACTCTACTGAAATATGCTCTACTGAACTCTACTCTACTGAACTCTACTCTACTGAACTCTACTCTACTGAACTCTACTGTACTCTACTGAACTCTACTGTACTCTACTGTACTCTACTGAACTCTACTGTACTCTACTGTACTCTACTGAACTATACTGTACTCTACTGAACTCTACTGTACTGAACTATACTGTACTGAACTATACTGTACTGAACTATACTGAACTCTACTGAACTCTACTGTAATGAACTCTACTGTAATGAACTCTACTGTAATGTACTCTACTGTACTGTACTCTACTGTACTGTACTCTACTGTACTGTACTCTACTGTACTGTACTGTACTGTACTGTACTGTACTGTACTGTACTCTACTGTACTGAACTCTACTGTAATCTACTGAACTCTACTGTACTCTACTGTACTGAACTCTACTGTACTGAACTCTACTGTACTGAACTCTACTGTACTGAACTCTACTGTACTGAACTCTACTGTACTGAACTCTACTGTACTGAACTCTACTGAACTCTACTGTACTGAACTCTACTGAAATATGCTCTACTGAACTCTACTCTACTGAACTCTACTCTACTGAACTCTACTCTACTGAACTCTACTCTACTGAACTCTACTCTACTGAACTCTACTGTACTGAACTCTACTGAAATATACTCTACTGAACTCTACTCTACTGAACTCTACTGTACTCTACTGTACTCTACTGTAGTCTACTGTAGTCTACTGTACTCTACTGTAATGAACTCTACTGTAATGAACTCTACTGTAATGAACTCTACTGTACTCTAGTCAACTCTACTGAACTCTACTGTACTGAACTCTACTGAACTCTACTGTACTGTACTGTACTGTACTGTACTGTACTGTACTGTACTGAACTGTACTGTACTGAACTCTACTGTACAGAACTCTACTGTACAGAACTCTACTGTACTGAACTCTACTCTACTGAACTCTACTCTACTGAACTCTACTCTACTGAACTCTACTCTACTGAACTCTACTGAACTCTACTGTAATGAACTCTACTGTAATGAACTCTACTGTAATGAACTCTACTGTAATGAACTCTACTGAACTCTACTGTACTGAACTCTACTGTAATGAACTCTACTGCAATGAACTCTACTGCAATGAACACTACTGAACTCTACTGCAATGAATTCTACTGAACTCTACTGTAATGAACTCTACTGAACTCTACTGAACTCTACTGTACTGAACTCTACTGAACTCTACTGTACTGAACTCTACTGTAATGAACTCTACTGTACTCTACTGTACTCTACTGTACTCTACTGTACTCTACTGAACTCTACTGTACTCTACTGTACTCTACTGAACTATACTGTACTCTACTGAACTCTACTGTACTGAACTATACTGTACTGAACTATACTGTACTGAACTATACTGAACTCTACTGAACTCTACTGTAATGAACTCTACTGTACTGTACTCTACTGTACTGTACTCTACTGTACTGTACTCTACTGTACTCTACTGTACTGAACTCTACTGTAATCTACTGAACTCTACTGTACTCTACTGTACTGTACTCTACTGTACTGAACTCTACTGTACTGAACTCTACTGTACTGAACTCTACTCTACTGAACTCTACTCTACTGAACTCTACTCTACTGAACTATACTGAACTATACTGTACTCTACTGTACAGAACTCTACTGTACAGAACTCTACTGTACTGAACTCTACTGTACTGAACTCTACTGTACTGAACTCTACTGTACTGAACTCTACTGTACTGAACTCTACTGAACTCTACTGTATTGAACTCTACTGAAATATGCTCTACTGAACTCTACTCTACTGAACTCTACTCTACTGAACTCTACTCTACTGAACTCTACTCTACTGAACTCTACTGTACTGAACTCTACTGAAATATACTCTACTGAACTCTACTCTACTGAACTCTACTGTACTCTACTGTACTCTACTGTAGTCTACTGTAGTCTACTGTACTCTACTGTACTCTACTGTAATGAACTCTACTGTAATGAACTCTACTGTACTCTAGTGAACTCTACTGAACTCTACTGTACTGAACTCTACTGAACTCTACTGTACTGAACTGTACTGTACTGAACTCTACTGTACTGAACTCTACTGTACTGAACTCTACTGTACTGAACTCTACTCTACTGAACTCTACTCTACTGAACTCTACTCTACTGAACTCTACTGAACTCTACTGTAATGAACTCTACTGTAATGAACTCTACTGTAATGAACTCTACTGTAATGAACTGTACTGAACTCTACTGTAATGAACTCTACTGCAATGAACTCTACTGCAATGAACTCTACTGCAATGAACTCTACTGAACTCTACTGCAATGAACTCTACTGAACTCTACTGTAATGAACTCTACTGAACTCTACTGAACTCTACTGAACTCTACTGTACTGAACTCTACTGTACTGAACTCTACTGAACTCTACTGTACTGAACTCTACTGTACTGAACTCTACTGTACCGAACTCTACTGTACCGAACTCTACTGTACTGAACTCTACTGAACTCTACTCTACTGAACTCTACTCTACTGAACTCTACTCTACTGAACTCTACTGTACTGAACTCTACTGTACTGAACTCTACTGAACTCTACTGTACTGAACTCTACTGAAATATGCTCTACTGAACTCTACTCTACTGAACTCTACTCTACTGAACTCTACTGTACTCTACTGAACTCTACTGTAATGAACTCTACTGTAATGAACTCTACTGTAATGAACTGTACTGAACTCTACTGTAATGAACTCTACTGCAATGAACTCTACTGTAATGAACTCTACTGTAATGAACTCTACTGCAATGAACTCTACTGTAATGAACTCTACTGTAATGAACTGTACTGAACTCTACTGTAATGAACTCTACTGTAATGAACTCTACTGTAATGAACTCTACTGTAATGAACTCTACTGTAATGAACTGTACTGAACTCTACTGTAATGAACTCTACTGCAATGAACTCTACTGCAATGAACTCTACTGCAATGAACTCTACTGAACTCTACTGCAATGAACTCTACTGAACTCTACTGTAATGAACTCTACTGAACTCTACTGAACTCTACTGAACTCTACTGTACTGAACTCTACTGAACTCTACTGTACTGAACTCTACTGTACTGAACTCTACTGTACCGAACTCTACTGTACCGAACTCTACTGTACTGAACTCTACTGAACTCTACTCTACTGAACTCTACTCTACTGAACTCTACTCTACTGAACTCTACTGTACTGAACTCTACTGTACTGAACTCTACTGAACTCTACTGTACTGAACTCTACTGAAATATGCTCTACTGAACTCTACTCTACTGAACTCTACTCTACTGAACTCTACTGTACTCTACTGAACTCTACTGTACTCTACTGTACTCTACTGTACTCTACTGAACTATACTGTACTCTACTGAACTATACTGTACTCTACTGTACTGAACTCTACTGTACTGAACTCTACTGAACTCTACTGTACTGAACTCTACTGAAATATGCTCTACTGAACTCTACTCTACTGAACTCTACTCTACTGAACTCTACTGTACTCTACTGAACTCTACTGTACTCTACTGTACTCTACTGTACTCTACTGAACTATACTGTACTCTACTGAACTATACTGTACTCTACTGAACTATACTGTACTCTACTGAACTCTACTGTACTGAACTATACTGTACTGAACTATACTGTACTGAACTCTACTGAACTCTACTGAACTCTACTGTAATGAACTCTACTGTAATGAACTCTACTGTACTGTACTCTACTGTACTGTACTCTAGTGTACTGTACTGTACTGTACTCTACTGTACTGAACTCTACTGTAATCTACTGAACTCTACTGTACTCTACTGTACTGTACTCTACTGTACTGAACTCTACTCTACTGAACTCTACTCTACTGAACTCTACTCTACTGAACTCTACTCTACTGAACTATACTCTACTGAACTATACTGAACTATACTGTACTCTACTGAACTCTACTGTACAGAACTCTACTGTACAGAACTCTACTGTACTGAACTCTACTGTACTGAACTCTACTGTACTGAACTCTACTGTACTGAACTCTACTGAACTCTACTGTACTGAACTCTACTGAAATATGCTCTACTGAACTCTACTCTACTGAACTCTACTCTACTGAACTCTACTCTACTGAACTCTACTGTACTGAACTCTACTGAACTCTACTGTACTGAACTCTACTGTACTCTACTGTACTCTACTGTACTCTACTGTACTCTACTGTAGTCTACTGTACTCTACTGTACTCTACTGTACTCTACTGTAATGAACTCTACTGTAATGAACTCTACTGTAATGAACTCTACTGTACTCTAGTGAACTCTACTGAACTCTACTGTACTGAACTCTACTGAACTCTACTGTACTGAACTCTACTCTACTGAACTCTACTCTACTGAACTCTACTCTACTGAACTCTACTGTAATGAACTCTACTGTAATGAACTCTACTGAACTCTACTGTAATGAACTCTACTGTAATGAACTCTACTGCAATGAACTCTACTGCAATGAACTCTACTGAACTCTACTGTAATGAACTCTACTGAACTCTACTGAACTCTACTGTACTGAACTCTACTGAACTCTACTGTACTGAACTCTACTGTACTGAACTCTACTGTACTGAACTCTACTGTACTGAACTCTACTGTACTCTACTGTAATGTACTCTACTGAACTCTACTGTACTGAACTCTACTGTACTGAACTCTACTGTACTGAACTCTACTGAACTCTACTGAACTCTACTGAAATATGCTCTACTGAACTCTACTCTACTGAACTCTACTCTACTGAACTCTACTCTACTCTACTGTACTCTACTGTACTCTACTGTACTCTACTGTACTCTACTGTACAGAACTCTACTGTACTCTACTAAACTCTACTGTACTCTACTGTACTCTACTGTACTCTACTGAACTCAAGTGTACTCTACTGAACTCTACTGTACTGAACTCTACTGTACTGAACTATACTGTACTCTACTGAACTCTACTGTAATGAACTCTACTGTAATGAATTCTACTGTAATGAACTCTACTGTAATGAACTCTACTCTACTGTACTGTACTCTACTGTAATGAACTCTACTGTAATGAACTCTACTGTAATGAACTCTACTGTAATGAACTCTACTGTACTCTACTGTACTGAACTCTACTGTACTCTACTGTACTGAACTCTACTGTACTCTACTGTACTGAACTCTACTGAACTCTACTGTACTGAACTCTACTGAACTCTACTGTACTGAACTCTACTGTACTGAACTCTACTGTACTCTACTGAACTCTACTGTAATGAACTCTACTGTAATGAACTCTACTGTAATGAACTCTACTGTACTCTACTCAACTCTACTGTACTCTACTGAACTATACTGAACTCTACTGTACTGAACTCTACTGTACTGAACTCTACTGTACTGAACTCTACTGTACTGAACTCTACTGTACTGAACTCTACTGAAATATGCTCTACTGAACTCTACTGTACTGAACTCTACTGTACTCTACTGAACTCTACTCTACTGTAATGAACTCTACTGAACTCTACTGTACTGAACTCTACTGTAATGAACTCTACTGTAATGAACTCTACTGTACTGAACTCTACTGAACTACTGAACTCTACTGAACTCTACTGTACTGAACTCTACTGTACTGAACTCTACTGTACTGAACTCTACTGTACTGAACTCTACTGTACTGAACTCTACTGAACTCTACTCTACTGTACTGAACTCTACTGTACTGAACTCTACTGTACTGAACTCTACTGTACTGAACTCTACTGAACTCTACTGAACTCTACTGTACTGAACTCTACTGTACTGAACTCTACTGTACTCTACTGAACTCTACTGTACTGAACTCTACTGTACTGAACTCTACTGTACTGAACTCTACTGTACTCTACTAAACTCTACTGTAATGAACTCTACTGTAATGAACTCTACTGTAATGAACTCTACTGTACTGAACTCTACTGTACTGAACTCTACTGTACTGAACTCTACTGAAATATGCTCTACTGAACTCTACTGTACTGAACTCTACTGTACTCTACTGAACTCTACTGTACTCTACTCTACTGTAATGAACTATACTGTAATGAACTCTACTGAACTCTACTGAACTCTACTGTACTCTACTGTACTGAACTCTACTGAACTGAACTCTACTGAACTCTACTGTAATGAACTCTATTGTAATGAACTCTACTGTAATGAACTCTACTGTACTGAACTAATTGGTAGGTCTACCTTTACATGTTGAACTTTCATGATCCTGCCTCCTCATGAGGAAGAAAAATTAGAAAATATCTTTAAAATGTGGGTTTTTGGTTCACAGAATGACAAGACATTAGATAATATTTCAAAAACTTACATAATTCAAAATAATTTCTGCAAAACTAAATATAAATGTTGATCTTGATTGAGCAGTCTTTACTTCAAAATTATTGTGTTTTTTTGTGTGTATTTCTGATACCTTTAACAATAATACCTTACTTTTAATACTTTACTCTTTCTACTAGAAGTTTTTCAAGACCCCATTTCCATCTGTGTCACCATAAATCTGTTTTATTTTAGGTTAGAAAATGGTTGAACGAATGCCTTGATTTTACATTCATTTGACACCAAATTTGATGTGCTCCTATAAACTTCACATTGATATTTTTTCCCTATATAGTGCACTACTTTAGACCAGAGCCCTATGGCACCCTGTTCCCTATATAGTGCACTACTTTAGACCAGAGCCCTATGGCACCCTATTCCCTATTATAATGCAATACTTTAGACCAGAGCCCTATGGCACCCTATTCCCTATATAGTGCACTACATTAGACCAGAGCCCTATGGCACCCTATTCCCTATATATAGTGCACTACTTTAGACCAGAGCCCTATGGCACCCTATTCCCTATATATAGTGCACTACTTTAGACCAGAGCCCTATGGCACCCTATTCCCTATATAGTGCAATACTTTAGATCAGAGCCCTATGGCACCCTATTCCCTATATAGTGCACTACTTTAGACCAGAGCCCTATGGCACCCTATTCCCTATATAGTGCACTACTTTAGACCAGAGCCCTATGGCACCCTATTCCCTATATATAGTGCACTACTTTAGACCAGAACCCTATGGCACCCTATTCCCTATATAGTGCAATACTTTAGACCAGAGCCCTATTCCCTATATAGTGCACTACTTTAGACCAGAGCCCTATGGCACCCTATTCCCTATATATAGTGCACTACTTTAGACCAGAGCCCTATGGCACCCTATTCCCTATATAGTGCACTACTTTTGACCGTAGCCCTTACGGTCCCTGGTCAGAAATAGTGCACTACTTAGGGAATAGGGTGTCATTTGGGACGTAGACTTTTTCAACCTGCCCTTACCTCCCTCTGGCAGCCCACTGACATCAGAACGGTCTCAACACACACCAGGCACTATGTACTGTGTAAAGAGGGGGCTCATTCATACTATAGCCTACATGCAGCTAATCACCAGTCACCACACTGTTGTGGCCCAATGGAGGCAGGTATGTCAGAGCTAGGGATTTACTGTACGTTTACTGTACGTTACTGAACGTTTACTGTACGCTACTGTACGTTTGCTGTACGTTACTGTACGTTTACTGTACGTTTACTGTACGTTTACTGTACGTTACTGTACGTTTGCTGTACGTTTACTGTACGTTACTGTACGTTACTGTACGTTTACTGTAGGTTACTGAACGTTTACTGTATGTTACTGTATGTTACTGTACGTTACTGTAGGTTACTGAACGTTTACTGTAGGTTACTGAACGTTTACTGTACGTTACTGTACGTTTACTGTAGGTTACTGAACGTTTACTGTATGTTACTGTACGTTTACTGTAGGTTACTGTACGTTAACTGAACGTTTAATGTACGTTTAATGTATGTTACTGAACGTTACTGTACGTTTACTGTACGTTACTGTACGTTTACTGTACGTTACTGTACGTTACTGTACATTAACTGAACGTTTAATGTACGTTTAATGTATGTTACTGAACGTTACTGTACGTTACTGTACGTTAACTGAACGTTTAATGTATGTTAACTGAACGTTTAATGTACGTTTACTGTATGTTACTGTACGTTACTGTACATTAACTGAACGTTTAATGTACGTTTAATGTATGTTACTGAACGTTACTGTACGTTACTGTACGTTAACTGAACGTTTAATGTATGTTACTGTATGTTTACTGTATGTTTACTGTATGTTACTGTATGTTTACTGTATGTTTACTGTATGTTACTGTACATTTACTGTATGTTACTGAACGTTTGCTGTATGTTTACTGTATGTTACTGTACGTTACTGTACGTTACTGTATGTTTACTGTACGTTACTGTATGTTACTGAACGTTACTGTATGTTAACTGAACGTTTAATGTACGTTTACTGAACGTTACTGTATGTTACTGTGTGTTACTGTACGTTACTGTACGTTACTGAACGTTACTGTATGTTAACTGAACGTTTAATGTACGTTACTGTATGTTACTGTATGTTACTGAACGTTACTGTACGTTTACTGTATATTACTGTACGTTGCTGTACGTCCAACTAAAATAATATTGTAAGTGGGTCATGCATTAAAATGTGAAAATATGTAGGATGGCAACATTATAATTGTTCTATGAATGACAGAATACAATATTGGATGAAGTTCAATCAAAGTTGTTTGGCATGACACACTGTGCAGTTTGTGCAAATCACATATTTCATAGTTGTTGTTTTTTTAAATAAACTTTTCACAACTTTACCTCATTTCTCTGAAGTTGCAAGAAATTGTTAAGATAGTTTGAGTTGAGCGCAGAGCTCAGGTCGACAGCAGCAGCGGACCGCTGTTTGTTGTTCTCGTCCGGTGGAGAACTCTCAGAATCCGGTCTGAACGCTTCGAAGTCATTGGTCTGGTGGGAGTCTTGTAGAGACATATAGATCCAGTTCAGTAGTTGTGCTGGTTGGTACACAGATGTACCCGTATCTATGGCAGACATCATGGTTGATCTTTGGAAGAGGAACGCACAGCGCGTCTTGGAAGTTAAAGCGCCTCCGGAGTTATTGCTGCAGAATTAGACTACCAAAACCAAATCACCTTAACCTGATACAAAAAGAAATCCTTTCGACCTCTTTAACCTGATAAAAAAAAAATATCATTGCATTCACGGCCACGGGAGAACCGTGATGAAGGCATGACAGGGTAAAACGTGTGTGCCAGTCAAAAGTCCACTCTGTAGCCCATCTCCACTCACCGTAGACCACAGCTGGGATGAGATGAGCTCATTGCATATTCTCTGTCGGTTATTGGAGTGCTTCATTGTGAATAGCTAGGAGGTCTGATAGAGCCCCACAGTGGAGATGTCACAATACCCATAAATCCTTGCGGTCAATCAGGAAAATGGTTCCAATCATTTTTCCCATAGGGGATTTTACAAACATTTAACATAAAAGCTGTGTTTCGTGTAGGTTTACCCTGGCCTGTAGTTTTGATAACCATGTAAATCTATTTCGGACAAAGTTGACTTTTATTCATATATTCGGCTCTATTTACACTCAGATTCGAAAATGCTAATTAGCATCAAAGTAAACATCGTGCAAAACTATAAATCCCAGCATGCTCCTGCATGTCATCTCTAGCTGACACCTTTACTAACAGGTATTGTGTCAATTTAAAACTGGCACAAGACAGTTCACAGAACTGTTAATTTAAAGAAATATAGCCTATTTATTCCTTACTGCATTTAGCTAACATTAGATAATTCATCCAGAGGTTCTTACCTTTGCCTCAATTCGTCAGTCTCAGCCAGATCATCATGGCATTTGTAGTTCTTTATGATAGCCACGTTAGCATTTAATTAGCATGTCATTTGGTGGGCGGGGGGGTGGGGGGTAAATACAGATGAATATATTGATAAAAGTCACCTTGTCCTAGAGAGATTTACATGGTTATCTAAACGTCACGTCAGCGTAAGCCGACACAAAACACGTCCCTTATTTTAAGCGTTTCTAAAATGGGAATGGGAATGGGAAAAATGAATGGTGGAAAAAAGATTGGAACCATTTCCTTGTTTGACCACTAGGTTTTATGGGTATTGTGTTGTAATCTATGCTAGAGTAGTCTCAATAGCTACAGTAGGGTCAGGTTTTTGTGACTGATGCTGGAGAGTTGTAGTGGCAGTGGTATAACATAGGCTACTTAACAAAAAATACTTTAAATGTAGACTAGTACTTAGGCAGTTTTTAAAGGATATCTGTACATTACTTCACTATTTATAATTTTTTGACATCTTTGACTTTTGCTTCACTACATTCCTAATTACAAATAGTGTACATTTTAATTACATTCTAATTACAAATAGTGTACATTTTATTCCATACATTTTCCCTGACACCCAAAAGTACTTGTTACATTTTGAATGAATGCTTAGCAGGACAGGGACATGATCCAATTTACACACTTATCAATAGAAAATCACTGGTCATCTCTACTGCCTCTGATCTGGCAGACTCACTAAACACAAATACTTCGTGTTGGGAGACAACAATTGTGCCATCTGGTTTCCATAATATTAAGAATTTGAAATTATTTATACTTTTACTTTTGATACTTAAGTATTTTTGAGCAATTACATTTACTTCGGGATGCTTACGGCTGCAAAATTCATATAGACATGTGAGTTATAGATCTGTCGTTCTCATTGAAACTAAGTGTATGAAGCGGTAGATCTGTTCTATGTGTGCTATTTCTATGCTTCCCTTGTTCTTAAGTTTTGTTTTTGTGTCTTTTACTTTCTGTTTTGTACACCAGCTTCAAACAACAGAAAATACAATATTTGTGTTTATGGAAAATATATTTCACAGCGGTTTAGATGGTATAAGGATTCTCAACACTGTGCTTGCTTGTTTTGCCACATATATTAAGGTATCTTTACTTTTACTCAAGTAGGACAATTGGGTACTTTTCCCATTCCTGTGTAGTGGGTATTGAATGATATGGATGGGATAGGCCGATTTCCATTCAACCTTTTTATGCGAGTAAAGTAGACCTACATGTCGGATTAAACAAGGTCATCAACCTAATGGAAACAGCTAAATTCTCGGTAAACTTTCAACATTTTGTCAAACCAAAGTACTTTTTTTCTGTTTGTAAAATAAATTAAACGATAAATGGATGGTAGCAACGCTTTTATGCACGACTGTTGATACAATAACCGTCATATGGAAGTAAAATAGAGTCACGAGATGATCTGTTGTGTGGTCGTCCCACTACGACTCAGGAAACCATGCAGTTTATTGAGCTACAGATGAAATAAATTATGATGAACTTCACAGGGGGGTGAAAGTCTACGGTGAGGAGTTGGATGCTGATTTCTAATAAATATCCAGGGTCTTATTCTGGTGACATGATGATCGATGCTTGGCTGCCGTTTGATAAATTAAAATAATCTCGCTCTTTTGTCCGTAGTAATCTCATCATGTAGACTTGTCTACCCACACCATATCTGCGAACTGTTGGCTCGAGAACACCTGCCAATACCGGAGTGGATAATGAGTATATAATGGAAAACATTAGAAAATTATATGGAAACCCATTTAACTTGTATGTTTTATTCGGCACGTGGGAAATTAACTGCAAAAATGTATTTTTATGTGCACTACATCATTACGCACAGATTTTTTTAAAATCCGCACCAAGTCATTTTGCACGGAAACACATCTCTGGCTGGGAAAATGTGCATATTATATTAATGAATATGTTAGAATATTCGTATGAAAATCTGTCGCCATCGTTTCTATGGAAACCTGGCTAGTGAGTGACACAAGAGAAAAACTGCTGATGCAAAACCAACCTATCAGCTACTGAATACAGTGATACAATAATAACTATAAAAGGAAGTAAATTACTTAGTTTAAGTTTGCACAGTATTCATATGACTGTATTATATTAAAAGTTAATTGTAAATGAGAGATTTGCAAATTAGAAACATTTGAAAATTGTATTGAGTGACTAAAAACCTGTGGGGCCCTGCTTCAAAGCCATTTCCACAGAGAGGGGCAAACACATTTAACCTGTACAATTTACAATTAAATAACAAATGACTCACCGTACAATAAAATATTTTCATTATAACTAAAAAACAAGTTGCATTTCAATTCGTGACTCAAGTTACAGAAGCCTACAGACACACTTCTCTCTCAGCCATGAAATGACCGCCATCTACTGTTCACGCGAAAGATATCGTGGGGGAAGTGACGTCATCGATTCTGCTTCCAACACAACCATGTCAGATGCTGTGTTCGAAAAGGTTGAAATTGAATTTCTCCTAAAATATAACAAAATACCATTCCCCTTATAATAGCCAATTTCCATAAGCAAGCGTTACTATCCTAGTTAATTGTATATAAACATAATATATCACCTCATATTTATTTGATTTGGAATAACAAAGACAAAATACGAGAATAGATCTTAATTTTTCCAAAGATGGTTCAAGAACGGTATTTTGTTAGTCACAATTATTTAATGAAAATGTACTTTTTTATTTTTTATTAAATTATTAGCATCCTATTAGATGGATGCATCAAGAATAAAATAAATAATAGATAAATAAAAATTTCACTAATAATTATATTAGAAAGATATATATCTATATATATATACTATTTACACTAAAGTATGTGGACACTACTTCAAATTAGTGGATTTGGCTATTTCAGCCACACCCATTGCTGACAGGTGTATAAAATCGAGTACACAGCCATGCAATCTCCATAGACAAACATCGGCAGTAGAATGGCCTTACTGAAGAGCTCAGTGACTTTCAACGTGGCCCCGCCATAGACTGCCACCTTTCCAAAAAAAGTCAGTTTGTCGAATGTCTGCCCTGCTAGAGTCAACTGTAAGCTCTGTTATTATGAAGTGGAAATGTCTAGGAGCAAAAATGTCTCAGCTGTGAAGTGGTAAGACGCACAAGCTCACAGAACAGAGTCGCTGAGTACTGAAGCGCGTAGCGAGTAAACAATGTCTGTCCCCGGTTACAAGACTCACTACCGAGTTCCAAACTGCCTCTGGAAGCAACGTCAGCACAAGAACTGTTCATCGGGAATCAAATCAAATCAAATTGTATTTGTCACATACACATGGTTAGCAGATGTTAATGCGAGTGTAGCGAAATGCTTGTGCTTCTAGTTCCGACAATGCAGTGATAACCAACAAGTAATCTAACTAACAATTCCAAAACTACTGTCTTATACACAGTGTAAGGGGATAAGGAATATGTACATAAGGATATATGAATGAGTGATGGTACAGAGCAGCATACAGTAGATGGTATCGAGTACAGTATATACATATGAGATGAGTGTGTAGACAAAGTAAACAAAGTGGCATAGTTAAAGTGGCTAGTGATACATGTATTACATAAGGATACAGTCGATGATGTAGAGTACAGTATATACATATGCATATGAGATGAGTAATGTAGGGTAAGTAACATTATATAAGGTAGCATTGTTAAAGTGGCTAGTGATACATTTACATCATTTCCCATCAATTCCCATTATTAAAATGGCTGGAGTTGGGTCAGTGTCAATGACAGTGTGTTGGCAGCAGCCACTCAATGTTAGTGGTGGCTGTTTAACAGTCTGATGGCCTTGAGATAGAAGCTGTTTTTCAGTCTCTCGGTCCCAACTTTGATGCACCTGTACTGACCTCGCCTTCTGGATGATAGCGGGGTGAACAGGCAGTGGTTCAGGTGGTTGATGTCCTTGATGATCTTCATGGCCTTCCTGTAACAACGGGTGGTGTAGGTGTCCTGGAGGGCAGGTAGTTTGCCCCCGGTGATGCGTTGTGCAGTCCTCACTACCCTCTGGAGAAGCCTTACGGTTGAGGGCGGAGCAGTTGCCGTACCAGGCGGTGATACAGCCCGCCAGGATGCTCTCGATTGTGCATCTGTAGAAGTTTGTGAGTGCTTTTGGTGACAAGCCGAATTTCTTCAGCCTCCTGAGGTTGAATAGGCGCTGCTGCGCCTTCTTCACGACGCTGTCAGTGTGAGTGGACCAATTCAGTTTGTCTGTGATGTGTATGCCGAGGAACTTAAAACTAGCTACCCTCTCCACTACTGTTCCATCGATGTGGATAGGGGGTGTTCCCTCTGCTGTTTCCTGAAGTCCACAATCATCTCCTTAGTTTTGTTGACGTTGAGTGTGAGGTTATTTTCCTGACACCACACTCCGAGGGCCCTCACCTCCTCCCTGTAGGCCGTCTCGTCGTTGTTGGTAATCAAGCCTACCACTGTTGTGTCGTCCGCAAACTTGATGATTGAGTTGGAGGCGTGCGTGGCCACGCAGTCGTGGGTGAACAGGGAGTACAGGAGAGGGCTCAGAACGCACCCTTGTGGGGCCCCGTGTTGAGGATCAGCGGGGAGGAGATGTTGTTGCCTACCCTCACCACCTGGGGGCGGCCCGTCAGGAAGTCCAGTACCCAGTTGCACAGGGCGGGGTCGAGACCCAGGGTCTCGAGCTTGATGACGAGCTTGGAGGGTACTATGGTGTTGAATGCCGAGCTGTAGTCGATGAACAGCATTCTCACATAGGTATTCCTCTTGTCCAGGTGGGTTAGGGCAGTGTGCAGTGTGGTTGAGATTGCATCGTCTGTGGACCTATTTGGGCGGTAAGCAAATTGGAGTGGGTCTAGGGTGTCAGGTAGGGTGGAGGTGATATGGTCCTTGACTAGTCTCTCAAAGCACTTCATGATGACGGAAGTGAGTGCTACGGGGCGGTAGTCATTTAGCTCAGTTACCTTAGCTTTCTTGGGAACAGGAACAATGGTGGCCCTCTTGAAGCATGTGGGAACAGCAGACTGGTATAGGGATTGATTGAATATGTCCGTAAACACACCGGCCAGCTGGTCTGCGCATGCTCTGAGGGCGCGGCTGGGGATGCCGTCTGGGCCTGCAGCCTTGCGAGGGTTAACACGTTTAAATGTCTTACTCACCTCGGCTGCAGTGAAGGAGAGACCGCATGTTTTTGTTGCAGGCCGTGTCAGTGGCACTGTATTGTCCTCAAAGCGGGCAAAAAAGTTATTTAGTCTGCCTGGGAGCAAGACATCCTGGTCCGTGACTGGGCTGGGTTTCTTCTTGTAGTCCGTGATTGACTGTAGACCCTGCCACATGCCTCTTGTGTCTGAGCCATTGAATTGAGATTCCACTTTGTCTCTGTACTGACGCTTAGCCTTGCGGAGGGAATAGCTGCATTGTTTATATTCGGACATGTTACCAGACACCTTGCCCTGATTAAAAGCAGTGGTTCGCGCTTTCAGTTTCACGCGAATGCTGCCATCAATCCACGGTTTCTGGTTTGGGAATGTTTTTATCGTTGCTATGGGAACGACATCTTCGACGCACGTTCTAATGAACTCGCACACCGAATCAGCGTATTCATCAATATTTCCATCTGACGCAATACGAAACATGTCCCAGTCCACGTGATGGAAGCAGTCTTGGAGTGTAGAGTCAGCTTGGTCTGACCAGCGTTGGACAGACCTCAGCGTGGGAGCCTCTTGTTTTAATTTCTGCCTGTAGGCAGGGATCAGCAAAATGGAGTCGTGGTCAGCTTTCCCGAAAGGGGGGCGGGGCAGGGCCTTATATGCGTCGCGGAAGATAGAGTAACAATGATCCAAGGTTTTACCACCCCTGGTTGCGCAATCGATATGCTGATAAAATTTAGGGAGTCTTGTTTTCAGATTAGCTTTGTTAAAATCCCCAGCTACAATGAATGCAGCCTCCGGATAAATGGTTTCCAGTTTGCAAAGAGTTAAATAAAGTTCGTTCAGAGCCATCGATGTGTCTGCTTGGGGGGGATATATACGGCTGTGATTATAATCGAAGAGAATTCTCTTGGAAGATAATGCGGTCTACATTTGATTGTGAGGAATTCTAAATCAGGTGAACAGAAGGATTTGAGTTCCTGTATGTTTCCTTCATCACACCATGTCCCGTTAGTCATGAGGCATACGCCCCCGCCACTCTTCTTACCAGAGAGATGTATGTTTCTGTCGGCGCGATGCGTGGAGAAACCCGTTGGCTGCACCGCCCTGGATAGCGTCTTCCCAGTAAGCCATGTTTCCGTGAAGCAGAGAACGTTGCAGTCTCTGATGTCCCTCTGGAATGCCACCTTTGCTCAGATTTCGTCAACCTTGTTGTCGAGAGACTGGACATTGGCAAGAAGAATGCTGGGAAGTGGTGCGCGATGTGCCCTTTTTCGGAGTCTGACCAGAACACCGCCGCGGTTCCCTCTTTTTCGGAGTCGTTTCCTTGGGTCGCTGCATGCGATCAATTCCGTTGTCCTGTTTGTAAGGCAGAACACAGGATCCGCGTCGCGGAAAACATATTCTTGGTCGTACTGATGGTGAGTTGACGCTGATCTTATATTCAGTAGTTCTTCTCGACTGTATGTAATGAAACCTAAGATGACCTGGGGTACTAATGTAAGAAATAACACGTAAAAAAACAAAAAACTGCATAGTTTCCTAGGAACGCGAAGCGAGGCGGCCATCTCAGTCGGCGCCGGAAGCTTCATTAAATGGGTTTCCATGGCCGAGCAGCTGCACACAAGCCTAAGATCACCATGCGTAATGCCAATCTTCATCTGGAGTGGTGTAAAGCTCGCCACCATTGGACTCTGGAGCAGTGGAAACATGTTCTCTGGAGTGATGAATCACGCTTCACCATCTGGCAGTCCAACGGACAAATCTTGGTTTGGAGGATGCCAGGAGAATGCTACCTTCCCCAAATGCATAGTGCCGACTGTAAAATTTGGTGGAGGTGGAATAATGGTCTGGGGCTGTTTTTCATGGTTCGGGCCCCTTAGATCCAGTGAAGGGAAATCTTAATGCTACAACATACAATGACATTCTAGACGATCATGTGCTTCCAACTATGTGGCAATAGTTTGCGGAAGGCCCTTTCTTGTTTCAGCATGACAATGCCCCCATGCACAAAGCGAGAGCGAGATCCATGCAGAAATGGTTTGTCGAGATCTGTGTGGAAGAACTTGACTGGCCTGCACAGAGCCCTGACCCTGATTGCTGAATTCCAGCTTCGCAGAGATCGGCCACAGGTTTATTGGCAAAAATACAATTCAGTACTTTAAGTTGCCTGGAATCAAGTCAATAATTGTGTGATTATCTGACACCAACTAAAAAGTAGCATTGCTCAGGGACACTAGACATTAAGGCCTAGATTCAATCAGATTAAGAGTAAACACTCTATAGCCAACACTAGATTGAATCCCCCGAGCTGACAAGGTAAAAATCTGTGATTCTGCCCCTGAGCAAGGCAGTTAACCCACTGTTCCCCGAACGCCGAAAAACGTAGTTGTCGATTACGGCAGTCCCCCGCACCTCTCTGATTCATTTGCACAACTCACTAGGTATCCCACTTTCCCTTACCTGTACAGCTGGTTTTGTTTTGGTGCCGGAGGTGTATCTACTTCCAGTGTTCCAACATGTAATCAAGGCTGCATGGGATCTCTCATAATGCAGCTCCGTGCAGCCAATGGCAATGTCCGCTTTAGATATCATGCCCGTAGCCACTTGTGGATTTGACAGCTCTAACACAGTTCCAACTCATGACACCAAAACCACCACTATGCGGGTGTCAGAGGACCTGATAGAATCTAGCCCTAAATTGTGCATGTCAGGATTTGAACATGTAACCTTTTGGTCTGAAATTAATGTTTCAGCAGGGTCACCAAATGGTTATTTGTTTCCAAGAATATACACTCTGTGACCATTTTATCAAAGTCTCTCGTCAACGAATGGATGTTTTTTTTGTTTGTTGCACTATTCTCTGTTAACCCTAGTTACATTACATTTAAGTCATTTAGCAGACGCTCTTATCCAGAGCGACTTACAAATTGGTGCATTCACCTTATGACATCGAGTGGAACAGTCACTTTACAATAGTGCATCTAAATCTTAAAGGGGGGGGGGTGAGAGGGATTACTTATCCTATCCTAGGTATTCCTTAAAGAGGTGGGGTTTCAGGTGTCTCCGGAAGGTGGTGATTGACTCCGCTGTCCTGGCGTCGTGAGGGAGTTTGTTCCACCATTGTGGGGCCAGAGCAGCGAACAGTTTTGACTGGGCTGAGCGGGAGCTGTACTTCCTCAGTGGTAGGGATGCGAGCAGGCCAGAGGTGGATGAACGCAGTGCCCTTGTTTGGGCCCATGTGTATGTGACAAATACAATTTGATTTGATTTGGTGTAGGGCCTGATCAGAGCCTGGAGGTACTGAGGTGCCGTTCCCCTCACAGCTCCGTAGGCAAGCACCATGGTCTTGTAGCGGATGCGAGCTTCAACTGGAAGCCAGTGGAGAGAACGGAGGAGCGGGGTGACGTGAGAGAACTTGGGAAGGTTGAACACCAGACGGGCTGCGGCGTTCTGGATGAGTTGAAGGGGTTTAATGGCACAGGCAGGGAGCCCAGCCAACAGCGAGTTGCAGTAATCCAGACGGGAGATGACAAGTGCCTGGATTAGGACCTGCGCCGCTTCCTGTGTGAGGCAGGGTCGTACTCTGCGGATGTTGTAGAGCATGAACCTACAGGAACAGGCCACCGCCTTGATGTTGGTTGAGAACGACAGGGTGTTGTCCAGGATCACGCCAAGGTTCTTAGCGCTCTGGGAGGAGGACACAATGGAGTTGTCAACCGTGATGGCGAGATCATGGAACGGGCAGTCCTTCCCCAGGAGGAAGAGCAGCTCCGAGGTTCAGCTTGAGGTGGTGATCCGTCATCCACACTGATATGTCTGCCAGACATGCAGAGATGCGATTCGCCACCTGGTCATCAGAAGGGGGAAAGGAGAAGATTAATTGTGTGTCGTCTGCATAGCAATGATAGGAGAGACCATGTGAGGTTATGACAGAGCTAAGTGACTTGGTGTATAGCGAGAATAGGAGAGGGCCTAGAACAGAGCCCTGGGGGACACCAGTGGTGAGAGCGCGTGGTGAGGAGACAGATTCTCGCCACGCCACCTGGTAGAAGCGACCTGTCAGGTAGGACACAATCCAAGCGTGGGCCGCGCCGGAGATGCCCAACTCGGAGAGGGTGGAGAGGAGGATCTGATGGTTCACAGTATCGAAGGCAGCCGATAGATCTAGAAGGATGAGAGCAGAGGAGAGAGAGTTAGCTTTGGCAGTGTGGAGCGCCTCCGTGATACAGAGGAGAGCAGTCTCAGTTGAATGACTAGTCTTGAAACCTGACTGATTTGGATCAAGAAGGTCATTCAGAGAGAGATAGCGGGAGAGCTGGCCAAGGACGGCACGTTCAAGAGTTTTGGAGAGAAAAGAAAGAAGGGATACTGGTCTGTAATTGTTGACATCGGAGGGATCGAGTGTAGGTTTTTTCAGAAGGGGTGCAACTCTCGCTCTCTTGAAGACGGAAGGGACATGTAATGTAAATGTAAATGTAACCCTAGTCACTGTCGTGCGGGAAAATCCCAGAAGGTCGGGCGGTTCTGAGATACTGGAATCGGCACACATATTCATCTCAGATCCAGGACCCACCTCAGAGGGATTCATCTCAGATCCAGGAACCACCTCAGAGAGATTAATCTCAGATGAAGGACCCACCTCAGAGAGATTCATCTCAGATCCAAGAACCACCTCAGAGGGATTCATCTCAGATCCAGGAACCACCTCAGAGAGATTAATCTCAGATGAAGGACCCACCTCAGAGAGATTCATCTCAGATCCAGGAACCACCTCAGAGGGATTCATCTCAGATCCAGGAACCACCTCAGAGATATTTGTCTCAGATCCAGGACCCACCTCAGAGATATTCGTCTCAGATCCAGGACCCACCTCAGATGCAGAACCCACCTCAAGATATTCATATCAGATCCAGGACCCAGCTTAGAGATATTCACCTCAGACGCAGAACCCACCTCAGAGATATTCACCTCAGATGTAGGACCCACCTCAGATATATTCACCTCAGATGCAGGACCCACCTCAAGATATTCATATCAGATCCAGGACCCAGCTCAGAGATATTCACCTCAGATGCAGGACCCACCTCAGAGATATTCATCTCAGATCCAGGACCCACCTCAGACGCAGAACCCACCTCAGAGATATTAATCTCAGATCCAGGACCCACCTCAGATGAAGAACCCACCTCAAGATATTCATCTCAGATCCAGGACCCAGCTCAGAGATATTACTTTCAGATACGGGACCCACCTCAGAGATATTCATCTCAGATTAAGGACCCACCTCAGAGATATTCATCTCAGATCCAGGACCCACCTCAGAGATATTTATCTCAGATGAAGGACCCATCTCATCTCAGATAAAGGACCCACCTCAGAGATATTCATCTCAGATCCAGGACCCACGTCAGAGAGATTCATCTCAGATAAAGGACTCACCTCAGTGATGTTCATCTCAGCCACTCCTTCTCCCTCCTTGTCTAGCTGCTGGAAAGATCCTGTAACAATAGTAAGAACATTTCTGAATGATAACTTTGTTGGATATGACCAGGGTCATGTCGATTAGACACCAAATGGAAGAAAACAAGGAGGGACTTACCTAGACTTGTGCAATGAGAAAAAGGGGTTTTAAAGCATTAACGGTTGCCAAGGTAACTGGTTTAGCAAACATTAGGTCTACACAAAATACATCCATCTTGATTAACTAACAGTACAGTACTTACTAAACATGGCTTCCAGTTTGACCAGACAGCAGATGAAGTTGTCAAAGTCTATGGCCTCGTTCTCAGCATAGCGAGCCACCAGGACCTGATTCAGCCTGTTGTTCAGTTTAAAGCCTACGAGGGAGACTGCAGAGTCAGTAGTGTGTGTGGTGTGTGTCTGTGTGTGTGTGTGTGTGTGTGTGTGTGTGTGTGTGTGTGTGTGTGTGTGTGTGTGTGTGTGTGTGTGTGTGTGTGTGTGTGTGTGTGTGTGTGTGTGTGTGTGTGTGTGCGTGTGCGTGTGCGTGTGCGTGTGCGTGTGCGTGTGCGTGTGTGTGTGTGTGTGTGTGTGTGTGTGTACCTGCCGACTCCACAGCAAGTCGCATCTCATAGGAGCTCATGGATCCCGACTTGTCCATGTCACATTCTCTATAGATGACCTACCGATAAACACACAGATATCACATTCTCTATAGATGACCTACCGACAAACACACAGATATCACATTCTCTATAGATGACCTACCGATAAACACACAGATATCACATTCTCTATAGATGACCTACCGATAAACACACAGATATCACATTCTCTATAGATGACCTACCGATAAACACACAGATATCACATTCTCTATAGATGACCTACCAATAAAACACACAGATATCACATTCTCTATAGATGACCTACCGATAAACACACAGATATCAAATTCTCTATAGATGACCTACCGATAAAACACACAGATATCACATTCTCTATAGATGACCTACCGATAAACACACAGATATCACATTCTCTATAGATGACCTACCGATAAACACACAGATATCACATTCTCTATAGATGACCTACCGATAAACACACAGATATCACAATCTCTATAGATGACCTACCGATAAACACACAGATATCACATTCTCTATAGATGACCTACCGATAAACACACAGATATCACAATCTCTATAGATGACCTTCTGTATGTACGATAAACACACAGATATCACATTCTCTAGAACGGGAACCTAAGAAAAAAATAATTTAAATAAAATCAAGAGCTGCACTGTTAAGAGGTTTCTCTGCTTTTTCAGTCGCTTAAAGTTGGTTCACAATAAATTAATGTTAATTTTCAATAACTTACTATCAACTAGTTGGCTGTAAAATTCACAGACCTACCGATAAACACAGATATCACAATCTCTACAGATGACCTACCGATAAACACACAGATATTATAGACATAGGTCGGGATTCATTTTCAAGTCGCGTTATGTGTGACAGCCGACTACATGCACAGCGATTTGGCCTGAAATGTTGTCTTGGCTGAGTGCAGAAAACAGAGTCTTTAATCCAGTAAATGTAAATCTACAATCATAATCTTTGGCATAATTCCAGCTCAGTAGAGCATGACGAGAACAGACTGGAGACTGACGATCAAGAACTGCCGCATTGCCTCGGGGAACAACAATGGCTCATCACGTTATTTCTGTGCATTCAAATTGCAGTCAATTAAAATTAAATTGTGTTTGCAGACTCAGACACCTGCTCACCCGCGCAGCATCTGAATCTGGGAAACACGACACGCAGATGAGCTTCAGGGCTGATACACAGACACAGCACGGTGAACAATAGACAAGGATCCGACAGGGCAGAAACGGAAAACAAAAATTATGGGGAGAAATAGGGACTCTAATCAGGGAAAAAAACTTGATCTAGGGAAAAAGGTGCACAGGTGAAACGTTTGAAGGGTTAATTGTGCATCGACTAAATGATTGATTAGGGGAATAGGAACAGCTGGGAGCAGGAACGGAAGCCTCAGCAAAAGGTGCACCTAGAAACGCTTGAAGGAAATGTTACATTGTGCATCGTGTCTTTGTCATAAACAGTCCTTGATCTCTGGTAAAGATATGGAGGGGTCATTACATCCTCATTTACACTATTTGGCAGAATGCTCAGAATTTCTTTAGTTAAGATAGCCCAGACACATGCCGGAACCTACGCTATGAACTAAGCCTATGTAATGTGTCTGAGAAGAGAGAGAGGAAGGGAGGGTGGGTCAACTCCCAGAGAAAAGGGGAACGGTAGTTTGTGACACCAACGAGCAATAAAATTTATAGACCAGCAGGGGGAAAATGAACAGAGGTAGAAAAGCAAAATGACAAGACAATCTAAGACAAAACATGACACACTGTATTTGTTAAACAAGTAAATATAATAAATGTCGTTCCACTTCATGATTGTGTCCCATTGTTGTTGATTCTTCACAAAAAAGTATTTTATATCTTTATGTTTGAAGCCTGTGTCACGCCCTGACCTGAGTATTCTTTGTTTTCTTTATATATTTTGGTTAGGTCAGGGTGTGACGAGGGTGGTATGTCTGTTTTTTTGTCTCATCTAGGGTTTTTTTGTACTGTCTTGGGTTTTTTGTAGATTTATGGGGTTGTTTACCATCTAGGTGTTTATGTAGGTCTATGGTTGCCTAGATTGGTTCTCAATTAGAGGCAGATGTTCATCGTTGGAACCATATTTAGCCAGCCATCTTCTTTTGGGTATTTGGTGGGTTATTGTCTATGTTATGTTGCACGTTAGCGCTGTGGTTCGTTAGCGGTCATGGTCGTTTTGTTTAAGTGTTCTTCGTGTTCTTCCTTCAATAAAGAAGAATGTATTCTAAGCTGCACTTTGGTCTACTCCATACGACGATCGTGACAATATGTGTACGTTTAAATGGCTCTCCGGTGAAGTAGTGACCTGCGACATAGCTTAGTTTCCTGAAACGAGTCACATGGTCTGGCCCCAGGACACCTAAGGTGAACCCCCTGAGCCTGTAGTTGTTATAATGCTACTTCTTAATAACCCTCTATTCAATAAATACATTCATTATGAAAACCAGCAGCAATTCTACAGTATTTTGGTTCAATAGCTTCACAACTGATTTTATAGATTTTTCATGAACCACCACCCTCTGACAGAGGATCATCTACATACAGTCTACCTTCACCCTCTGACAGAGGATCATCTACATACAGTCTACCTTCACCCTCTGACAGAGGATCATCTACATACAGTCTACCTTCACCCTCTGACAGAGGATCATCTACATACAGTCTACCTTCACCCTCTGACAGAGGATCATCTACATACAGTCTACCTTCACCCTCTGACAGAGGATCATCTACATACAGTCTACCTTCACCCTCTGACAGAGAATCATCTACATACAGTCTACCTTCACCCTCTGACAGAAGATCATCTACATACAGTCTACCTTCACCCTCTGACAGAGGATCATCTACATACAGTCTACCTTCACCCTCTGACAGAGGATCATCTGTTTACAGTCTACCTTCACCCTCTGACAGAGGATCATCTACATACAGTCTACCTTCACCCTCTGACAGAGGATCATCTACATACAGTCTACCTTCACCCTCTGACAGAGGATCATCTACATACAGTCTACCTTCACCCTCTGACAGAGGATCATCTACATACAGTCTACCTTCACCCTCTGACAGAGGATCATCTACATACAGTCTACCTTCACCCTCTGACAGAGAATCATCTACATACAGTCTACCTTCACCCTCTGACAGAAGATCATCTACATACAGTCTACCTTCACCCTCTGACAGAGGATCATCTACATACAGTCTACCTTCACCCTCTGACAGAGGATCATCTGTTTACAGTCTACCTTCACCCTCTGACAGAGGATCATCTACATACAGTCTACCTTCACCCTCTGACAGAGGATAATCTGTTTACAGTCTACCTTCACCCTCTGACAGAGGATCATCTGTTTACAGTCTACCTTCACCCTCTGACAGAGGATCATCTACATACAGTCTACCTTCACCCTCTGACAGAGGATCATCTACATACAGTCTACCTTCACCCTCTGACAGAGGATCATCTACATACAGTCTACCTTCAACCTCTGACAGAGGATCATCTACATACAGTCTATCTTCACCCTCTGACAGAGGATCATCTACATACAGTCTACCTTCACCCTCTGACAGAGGATCATCTACATACAGTCTACCTTCACCCTCTGACAGAGGATCATCTACATACAGTCTACCTTCACCCTCTGACAGAGGATCATCTACATACAGTCTACCTTCACCCTCTGACAGAGGATCATCTACATACAGTCTACCTTCACCCTCTTATTATCATCTGTTTACAGTCTACCCACATCCGTCACTTCCTCTCTGCCATTGACTGGGTTTCGCTGTTGTCTAGCTGCTTGTGGTCGAGGCCTCTTCCTGCCTTTCTTCCTCTTCTTCTTGATCGTTCTTGTTTTCAGCATTACCAGAGTTCTGTCCGGGGTCTGGAGGAGTATTCGGGTCATACTGACTAGGCTCATTCACGACACCCTCTTCCTTGACCTGTTCACTCTCTTTAGACTTGCCCTCACACTGGACACACGTTTCCTCTTGGAGTTATCAACATATACCATGCTTCCTGTTCCATCATGTACGGTTGGTCCTTTAACATGATAGGGTGTGCCCCAAGTAAATACACTCACAGGGTAAACACTGCCGAATTGGTTTGGATCAGGACAGAACAGGCAGTTAACCCACTGTTCCTAGGCCAGTTAACCCACTGTTCCTAGGCCAGTTAACCCACTGTTCCTAGACCAGTTAACCCACCGTTCCTAGGCCAGTTAACCCACTGTTCCTAGGCCAGTTAACCCACTGTTCCTAGGCCAGTTAACCCACTGTTCCCAGGCCAGTTAACCCACTGTTCCTAGGCCAGTTAACCCACTGTTCCTAGGCCAGTTAACCCACTGTTCCTAGGCCAGTTAACCCACTGTTCCTAGGCCAGTTAACCCACTGTTCCTAGGCCAGTTAACCCACTGTTCCCAGGCCAGTTAACCCACTGTTCCTAGGCCAGTTAACCCACTGTTCCTAGGCCAGTTAACCCACTGTTCCCAGGCCAGTTAACCCACTGTTCCTAGGCCAGTTAACCCACTGTTCCTAGGCCAGTTAACCCACTGTTCCTAGGCCAGTTAACCCACTGTTCCTAGGCCAGTTAACCCACTGTTCCTAGGCCAGTTAACCCACTGTTCCTAGGCCAGTTAACCCACTGTTCCTAGGCCAGTTAACCCACTGTTCCTAGACCAGTTAACCCACTGTTCCCAGGCCAGTTAACCCACTGTTCCTAGGCCAGTTAACCCACTGTTCCCAGGCCAGTTAACCCACTGTTCCTAGGCCAGTTAACCCACTGTTCCTAGGCCAGTTAACCCACTGTTCCTAGGCCAGTTAACCCACTGTTCCTAGGCCAGTTAACCCACTGTTCCTAGGCCAGTTAACCCACTGTTCCTAGGCCAGTTAACCCACTGTTCCTAGGCCAGTTAACCCACTGTTCCTAGACCAGTTAACCCACTGTTCCTAGGCCAGTTAACCCACCGTTCCTAGGCCAGTTAAACCACTGTTCCTAGGCCAGTTAACCCACTGTTCCTAGGCCAGTTAACCCACTGTTCCTAGGCCAGTTAACCCACTGTTCCTAGGCCAGTTAACCCACTGTTCCCAGGCCAGTTAACCCACAGTTCCTAGGCCGTCATTGAAAATAAGAATTTTTTCTTTAACTGACTTGCCTAGTTAAATAAAGGTAAAATAAAAATTATTTATTTATTTATTTTTAGAATGAACATACCCTGTACCCTGAACACTAGGTTAACCTAACATGAAACGTTCCACCTGCATCCTGTTGTACCTGCGAATATCCCCTGTTGACAGGTCCCCGGGCCCCTCTATTAGTGGCTCTCTGGGATTTTCATCGTTCTCTCGGCATCCGTTGAAATAGGCCTTATCCTCTGTCAGCTATATTGTCCAAACTTCCATCTCCCTGATACCACATTGGCCACATTCTCCTTGCAAGAGTCCAGTACACATACATTATCATTTAATTACATTTTTCACCATTTTCTTGTCTTTATCATTCATTTATTTTTCCTTAAAAATATAACAAATATAAAAAATAATTTTCAACATTCATTTTATCATCATTTTTTTCTTCTCCCTTTTAAGCTTAAACATAAAATCAAAACATAGCCAGTTTTAAGTAACTCAAAACCCTAACAAAACAAAACACAACCTTATCCCGGGGAGATGACCTCCTCACCTGGATCACACCTGGAGTGCCTTCACCCTGACGAGTCAATAAAACTCAGTATATCCAGTGACTCAACCTCAGTTTCTCCCTCCAACCGAGTCTCAGTGTCTAGCTCAGCAAGGGCCTTTATTTGCCTTATAGGCCAGGAGTTCTGTTAAGATCTCCAACGCTTCTGCTGTTTTGACTGATAGGTCCTCTAGCTCGCCAGCCTCTATCCTAGCCCTTCTGTTCCCTTCCACCAACACTGATCTCCTGATAGGTCCTCTAGCTCGTCAGCCTCTATCCTAGCCCTTCTGTTCCCTTCCACCAACACTGATCTCCTGATAGGTCCTCTAGCTCGTCAGCCTCTATCCTAGCCCTTCTGTTCCCTTCCACCAACACTGACCTCCTGATAGGTCCTCTAGCTCGTCAGCCTCTATCCTAGCCCTTCTGTTCCCTTCCACCAACACTGACCTCCTGATAGGTCCTCTAGCTCGTCAGCCTCTATCCTAGCCCTTCTGTTCCCTTCCACCAACACTGATCTCCTGATAGGTCCTCTAGCTCGTCAGCCTCTATCCTAGCCCTTCTGTTCCCTTCCACCAACACTGACCTCCTGATAGGTCCTCTAGCTCGTCAGCCTCTATCCTAGCCCTTCTGTTCCCTTCCACCAACACTGACCTCCTGATAGGTCCTCTAGCTCGTCAGCCTCCATCCTAGCCCTTCTGTTCCCTTCCACACACACTGACCTCCTGATAGGTCCTCCTCTGCCTGTCCCTTAACTGATGCTTCCCTGTGATAGTTCAGTTGAAGGCTCCAACAGCACCATCCTCAGTTACCTGAGGGTCCAAGCCTATCAGCGGACTTTCAGTCAGGACTGGGATCAGGGTCCCAGTAGCACAACCCCCCCCCCGGTGGATCCAGGCCATCTAGCAGGGTGTCAGTGACCTGTACATCCTCCCCATCAGGTTCCTGCCTTAGGTTCAGAAACTTCCAGAAAATGCTCCCAGATCCCCACCCCAGAACTGACATGTTCCCATCTATCCATATCCATCTCTAGGCAGACGTGGTGATATGGGGTCATCATCTCCAGTTACTTTATGTATGTACGTTATCTGATTCAATGTGTTGGATTATTTAATTGCAACCGTAACAGAGTTACATTAAAATTAGCTGAGACCGAGAGACTGAAAAACAGCTTCTATCTCAAGGCCATCAGACTGTTAAATAGCCATCACTAGCCGCCCTCCACCAAGTAACCTACCCTGAGCTTAGTCACTGTCGTTAGCCGGCTACCACCCGGTTACACCTCAGAGGCTGCTGCCCTATGTACATAGACATGGAATCAATGGTCACTTTAATAATGGAACACTGGCCCCTTTAATAATGTTTACATACTGTTTTACTCATTTCGTATTCTAGTGTATTTTAGTCAATGCCAGTTCGACATTGCTCGTCCTAATATTTGCGTTTGGTGTGGTGCATACATTGGATTTATCCTAAGTAAGCATCACGTAAGCATCACATTGTCTACGTAGACGGGTTGACAGAAATGGTAGCAGAAGTTGAATGTTCCACTTTTGTTGAACACATATCCAAGATGACGCTGCGTACGGGTTTGCGCCGCGACGCTGTCGGTGTGAATTGAAGCGTTGTGTTCAATACTGCGTTTTAACGCACTTCTTCTAAAATTCATACTGTATAAATCTGCATCTACCTTAGTGATTTTCATTGAAGAGTTTCACAGACTCGACCGGGGTAGGTTAACCGAAGTGACCCCAGAACAGACTCGACCTGAGTAGGTTAACCAAAGTGACCCCAGAACAGACTCGACCTGAGTAGGTTAACCGAAGTGACCCCAGAACAGACTCGACCTGAGTAGGTTAACCGACCCCAGAACAGACTCGACCTGAGTAGGTTAACTGACCCCAGAACAGACTCGACCTGAGTAGGTTAACCGAAGTGACCCCAGAACAGACTCGACCTGAGTAGGTTAACCGAAGTGACCCCAGAACAGACTCGACCTGAGTAGGTTAACCGAAGTGACCCCAGAACAGACTCGACCTGAGTAGGTTAACCGAAGTGACCCCAGAACAGACTCGACCTGAGTAGGTTAACCGAAGTGACCCCAGAACAGACTCGACCTGAGTAGGTTAACCTAAGTGACCCCAGAACAGACTTGGCCGGGGAAAGTTAACCTTAAAATCTTCCAGCAACCTGGTTTGTTGCTTCTACACGCTCCTTTCCCCATAACTGTGTGCCCAGGTCCCCTTTAAAATATTGAAAACACCAATCTGAGTACAGCCTTGGATGTTCTCCTTCCTTTTAAATCCAATTCACTTGTATGACTATCTGCTAACTCGGTCCAGTGCACTGTGACCCGGTATAAGTACCTATTTTCCAGGTTTATGTCCAAAACTCAATAACCAACCTCATCATTCAAGTGACCATCAATCGCCCAATTTAGTAGACTCTGTAAGAACCCAGCTCCCGATTAATTTATCTCTTCCCTCAAAAACATTTCCCGACATTCCAGTGCCTAGATAGCAACCCCACCCGTCCAAGAGTCCATTCCCTGGCCCCATTCACACATCAATCGGGAGGACATGGGTCTCAAACACTGGAATGTCTGCAGTCTTGTTTAATCTTTCTGTTGTCTTGAACCCCACTCCAACATGCGTTCGTTCCCAGCCTGGCTCTCCAATCAAGCACAGAGACATCACCAGCAGTACTAGAAACAGCATACCCATCATGCACCTCAGAGACCTCTCCCTTCAGAAGTGGTTTTCCAGCTTCCCCGCACTTCCACTATTCTACTCTTCATCTGAGCAATAGCTTCTACTTCCTCATTACCCTGCCAGTACTCTTCATCTAAGCAATAGCTTCTACTTCCTCATTACCCTTCCAGTACTCTTCATCTAAGCAATAGCTTCTACTTCCTCATTACCCTGCCAGTACTCTTCATCTAAGCAATAGCTTCTACTTCCTCATTACCCTGCCAGTACTCTTCTTCTTTCAGTGTGATTTCCGGTGTATTATTTCATGTTGCAAATCCATTAGTAACTCACTATCAGTTATTATTCTCACCGTTCCATTCGGAAAGTATTCAGACCCCTTGATTTTTCCACATTTTGTTACGTTACAGCCTTATTCTAAAATTGATTAAATAGTTTTTTCCCCCCCACCATTCATCAATCAACACACAATTCCCCATAATGACAAAGCAAAAATAGGTTTTTAGAATTTTTTACAAATGTATGAAAACATAAATACGGACATATTAAATTGACATAAGCATTGAGACGCTTTCCTCGGTACTTTGTTGAAGCACCTTTGGAAGCTATTACAGCCTCAAGTCTTTTTGGGTATGATGCTACAAGCTTGGCACACCTGTATTAGGGGAGGTTCTCCCATTCTTCTCTGCAGATCCTCTCAAGCTCTGGGGAGCATTTCTGCATAGCTATTTTCAGCTCTCTCCAGACACGGTCTGAATACTTATGTAAATAAGGTATTTCTGTTTTCACTTTGTCGTTATGGGTTATTGTGTGTAGATTCCTGAGAAATGTATTTTATGCAATTCATTTCAGAATAAGGCTGTAATGTGACAAGATGTAGAAAAAGTCAAACGGTCTGACTACTTTCCTTAGATACTGTACATAAATACATAATAATACATGTATATATATATCTCTTTAAAATATATTTTCCATTATTATTTTCAGCTGACGCCCCTCCTCTAATTGGATTAAACTAATGAACAACAACACTCAGGCTTCTACTTCCAGGTTATCCACGCTGTATACATTTTACAGGCAGAGTCTATTTTACATGAGTTACATTTAGTTTGTTTTTACTCCTGTCCTTCCTCAACCATCTATTTCTGATGTCGAATCGAGTTTCTTTTTTTTTTGCCATATATTTTTTAACTGTGATGTTTCACGGAAGTTCTGAACCTAAATACATTTTACAGACTCAGTATATTTGACATTTGTTATCTTGATGTTATTAGTCCCAACCTTCTGCTCTGTTCAACCCCTCCCATCTATCTCTTAACAACATCCAGTCCCACCCTTCAGCTCTGTTCAACCCCTCCCATCTATCTCTTAACACCATCCAGTCCCACCCTTCAGCTCTGTTCAACTCCTCCCATCTATCTCTGAACACCATCCAGTCCCACCCTTCAGCTCCCCTCAACTCCTCCCATCTATCTCTTAACACCATCCAGTCCCACCCTTCAGCTCCCCTCAACCCCTCCCATCTATCTCTGAACACCATCCAGTCCCACCCTTCAGCTCCCCTCAACCCCTCCCATCTATCTCTGAACACCATCCAGTCCCACCCTTCAGCTCTGTTCAACTCCTCCCATCTATCTCTTAACAACATCCAGTCCCACCCTTCAGCTCTGTTCAACTCCTCCCATCTATCTCTGAACACCATCCAGTCCCACCCTTCAGCTCCCCTCAACCCCTCCCATCTATCTCTGAACACCATCCAGTCCCACCCTTCAGCTCCCCTCAACCCCTCCCATCTATCTATGAACACCATCCAGTCCCACCCTTCAGCTCTGTTCAACCCCTCCCATCTATCTCTGAACACCATCCAGTCCCACCCTTCAGCTCCCCTCAACTCCTCCCATCTATCTCTGAACACCATCCAGTCCCACCCTTCAGCTCCCCTCAACCCCTCCCATCTATCTCTGAACACCATCCAGTCCCACCCTTCAGCTCTGTTCAACCCCTCCCATCTATCTCTGAACACCATCCAGTCCCACCCTTCAGCTCCCCTCAACCCCTCCCATCTATCTCTGAACACCATCCAGTCCCATCCTTCAGCTCTGTTCAACCCCTCCCATCTATCTCTAAACCCCTCCCATCTGTCTCTAAACCCCTCCCATCTATCTCTGAACACCATCCAGTCCCATCCTTCAGCTCTGTTCAACCCCTCCCATCTATCTCTAAACCCCTCTCATCTGTCTCTAAACCCCTCCCATCTGTCTCTAAACCCCTCCCATCTGTCTCTAAACCCCTCCCATCTATCTCTAAACCCCTCCCATCTGTCTCTAAACCCCTCCCATCTCTCTCTTAACACCATCCAGTCCCATCCTTCAACTCCTCTCAATCCCTCCCATCTATCTCATTTGTTATCTTGATGTTATTAGTCCAACACTTTTTTTTTGCTAAAAGTGTTATATTACTAATGGATTGACTATGACTTTTCAAATCACCCAGTAGTGCTATCTACAGAGTTAACTCCGGTTAAATGTTGCATTTCTTGAGCCAATCCTGGACCTGTGACCAAAAACAAGCTACATATGGACAGTACCAAAACAAATGATCTAATGACCTTGCCTCTTCGCAGCAAAATCTGCAGATCTGGGAAGATTGTATCCCCCATTACCATACAGTATATATAACATTCTATTGGTTTCAAGAATTTTGTATAATAAGTTCAATTGATGAATTCTAAGTTTTGAATCCGGTGTTGTTTTGCGTATCAATTCATAAACCATGTGCCATGGAATCGGTACATCAAAAATCTCTTCCCAACTATTTTGCAATCTATTAATTTTGGTCTATACAGCAGGGCCGACAGACAAGGTCCTTATTTTTCTCCAATCCACTTGCTCTTAAATCTTTTGTGGTAATGCTGCAATAGGTTGGTTGTGATTTTGGGTAGAGCAGACATTTCCATGTATTGTTGTTAACTGCATGACCCCTAGTGGTCTGAATATTGACTTTGATCTCAGTTATATTATACACACACCCTACAGTACACTACCACACTACAGTACACTACCACCCTACAGTACACTACAGTACACTACCACCCTACAGTACACTACAGTACACTACCACACTACAGTACACTACAGTACACTACCACCCTACAGTACACTACCACCCTACAGTACACTACCACCCTACAGTACACTACCACACTACAGTACACTACAGTACACTACAGTACACTACCACCCTACAGTACACTACCACACTACAGTACACTACCACACTACAGTACACTACCACCCTACAGTACACTACCACACTACAGTACACTACAGTACACTACCACACTACAGTACACTACAGTACACTACCACACTACAGTACACTACCACACTACAGTACACTACAGTACACTACCACACTACAGTACACTACAGTACACTACAGTACACTACCACCCTACAGTACACTACCACCCTACAGTACACTATCACACTACAGTACACCACCACACTACAGTACACTACCACACTACAGTACACTACCACACTACAGTACACTACCACACTACAGTACACTACCACCCTACAGCACACTACAGTACACTACCACACTACAGTACACTACCACACTACAGTACACTACCACCCTACAGTACACTACCACCCTACAGTACACTACCACACTACAGTACACTACCACCCTACAGTACACTACCACCCTACAGCACACTACAGTACACTACCACCCTACAGTACACTACAGTACACTACCACACTACAGTACACTACCACCCTACAGTACACTACAGTACACTACCACCCTACAGTACACTACAGTACACTACCACCCTACAGTACACTACCACCCTACAGTACACTACCACCACTACAGTACAGTACCACACTACAGTACACTACAGTACACTACCACACTACAGTACACTGCAGTACACTACCACACTACAGTACACGACCACCCTACTGTACTCTACAGTACACTACCACACTACAGTACACTACCACACTACAGTACACTACCACACTACAGTACACTACCACACTACAGTACACTACAGTACACTACCACCCTACAGTACACTACAGTACACTACCACCCTACAGTACACTACCACACTACAGTACACTACCACACTACAGTACAGTACCACACTACAGTAAACCACCACCCTACAGTACACTACAGTACAGTACAACTCTACATTACACTACCACCCTACAGTACACTACCACACTACAGTACACTACCACCCTACAGTACACTACCACCATACAGTACACTACAGTACACTACAGTACAGTACAACTCTACATTACACTACCACCCTACAGTACACTACCACACTACAGTACCCTACCACACTACAGTACACTACCACCCTACAGTACACTACCACACTACAGTAGTTCACCACACTACAGTACACTACAGTACACTACAGTAGTTCACCACACTACAGTACACTACAGTACACTACCACACTACAGTACACTACCACACTACAGTACACTACAGTACACTACCACCCTACAGTACACTACCACACTACAGTACACTACCACACTACAGTACACTACAGTACACTACCACACTACAGTACACTACCACACTACAGTACACTACAGTACACTACCACACTACAGTACACTACAGTACACTACCACCCTACAGTACACTACCACCCTACAGTACACTACCACTCTACAGTACACTACCACACTACAGTACACTACAGTACACTACCACACTACAGTACACTACAGTACACTACAGTACACTACAGTACACTACCACACTACAGTACACTACAGTACACTACAGTACACTACCACACTACAGTACACTACAGTACACTACAGTACACTACTACACTACAGTACACTACAGTACACTACAGTACACTACCACACTACAGTACACTACCACACTACAGTACACTACAGTACACTACAGTACACTACCACACTACAGTACACTACAGTACACTACAGTACACTACTACACTACAGTACACTACAGTACACTACCACACTACAGTACACTACAGTACACTACCACACTACAGTACACTACAGTACACTACCACACTACAGTACACTACAGTACACTACAGTACACTACCACACTACAGTACACTACAGTACACTACCACACTACAGTACACTACAGTACACTACCACACTACAGTACACTACAGTACACTACTACACTACAGTACACTACAGTACACTACAGTACACTACCACACTACAGTACACTACCACACTACAGTACACTACAGTACACTACAGTACACTACCACACTACAGTACACTACAGTACACTACAGTACACTACTACACTACAGTACACTACAGTACACTACCACACTACAGTACACTACAGTACACTACAGTACACTACCACACTACAGTACACTACAGTACACTACAGTACACTACTACACTACAGTACACTACAGTACACTACCACCCTACAGTACACTACAGTACACTACTACACTACAGTACACTACAGTACACTACCACACTACAGTACACTACAGTACACTACAGTACACTACCACCCTACAGTACACTACAGTACACTACAGTACACTACCACCCTACAGTACACTACAGTACACAACTACACTACAGTACACTACCACACTACAGTACACTACCACACTACAGTACACTACCACACTACAGTACACTACCACACTACAGTACACTACAGTACACTACAGTACACTACAGTACACTACCACACTACAGTACACTACCACACTACAGTACACTACTACACTACAGTACACTACCACACTACAGTACACTACCACACTACAGTACACTACCACCCTACAGTACACTACCACCCTACAGTACACTACCACACTACAGTACACTACCACACTACAGTACACTACTACACTACAGTACACTACCACACTACAGTACACTACCACCCTACAGTACACTACCACCCTACAGTACACTACCACCACTACAGTGTTCAAAATGTTCAAAATGTTCAATATGTTCAATATGTTCCCCCTGTTAATATGTTCCCTACAGTACACTACAGTACACTACCACACTACAGTACACTACAGTACACTACAGTACACTACCACACTACAGTACACTACAGTACACTACAGTACACTACAGTACACTACCACACTACAGTACACTACAGTACACTACAGTACACTACAGTACACTACCACACTACAGTACACTACAGTACACTACCACCCTACAGTACACTACAGTACACTACTACACTACAGTACACTACAGTACACTACCACACTACAGTACACTACAGTACACTACAGTACACTACCACCCTACAGTACACTACAGTACACTACAGTACACTACCACCCTACAGTACACTACAGTACACTACAGTACACTACTACACTACAGTACACTACCACACTACAGTACACTACCACACTACAGTACACTACCACACTACAGTACACTACCACACTACAGTACACTACCACACTACAGTACACTACCACACTACAGTACACTACCACACTACAGTACACTACACACTACAGTACACTACCACACTACAGTACACTACTACACTACAGTACACTACCACACTACAGTACACTACTACACTACAGTACACTACCACACTACAGTACACTACCACCCTACAGTACACTACCACACTACAGTACACTACCACACTACAGTACACTACTACACTACAGTACACTACCACACTACAGTACACTACCACCCTACAGTACACTACCACCCTACAGTACACTACCACACTACAGTACACTACCACACTACAGTACACTAACACCCTACAGTACACTACCACACTACAGTACACTACAGTACACTACCACACTACAGTACACTACCACACTACAGTACACTAACACCCTACACTACACTACCACTACAGTACACTACCACACTACAGTACACTACCACACTACAGTACACTACAGTACACTACCACCCTACAGTACACTACCACACTACAGTACACTACCACACTACAGTACACTAACACCCTACAGTACACTACCACACTACAGTACACTACAGTACACTACCACACTACAGTACACTACCACACTACAGTACACTAACACCCTACAGTACACTACCACCCTACAGTACACTACCACACTACAGTACACTACCACACTACAGTACACTACACCCTACAGTACACTACAGTACACTAACACCCTACAGTACACTACAGTACACTACAGTACACTACCACACTACAGTACACTACAGTACACTACCACACTACAGTACACTACCACACTACAGTACACTACCACCCTACAGTACACTACTACACTACAGTACACTACCACCCTACAGTACACTACCACACTACAGTACACTACCACCCTACAGTACACTACCACACTACAGTGTTCAAAATGTTCAAAATGTTCAATATGTACAATATGTTCCCCCTGTTAATATGTTCCCCCTGTTGATATGTTCCCCCTGTTCCTCCACAATATGTTCCCCCTGTTAATATGTTCCCCTGTTCCTCCACAATATGTTCCCCCTGTTAATATGTTCCCCCTGTTGATATGTTCCCCCTGTTCCTCCACAATGTTGTTAATATGTTCCCCTGTTCCTCCACAATATGTTCCCCCTGTTAATATGTTCCCCCTGTTGATATGTTCCCCCTGTTCCTCCACAATATGTTCCCCCTGTTAATATGTTCCCCCTGTTCCTCCACAATATGTTCCCCCTGTTCCTCCCCAATATGTTCCCCCTGTTCCTCCACAATATGTTCCCCCTGTTAATATGTTCCCCCTGTTCCTCCACAATATGTTCCCCCTGTTAATATGTTCCCCCTGTTGATATGTTCCCCCTGTTGATATGTTCCCCCCTCCACAATATGTTCCCCCTGTTATATGTTCCCCTGTTCCTCCACAATATGTTCCCCCTGTTAATATGTTCCCCCTGTTCCTCCACAATATGTTCCCCCTGTTGATATGTTCCCCTGTTCCTCCACAATATGTTCCCCCTGTTAATATGTTCCCCCTGTTCCTCCACAATATGTTCCCCCTGTTAATATGTTCCCCAATATGTTCCCCCTGTTCCTCCACAATATGTTCCCCCTGTTAATATGTTCCCCCTGTTCCTCCACAATATGTTCATTTAATATGTTCCCCCTGTTGATATGTTCCCCCTCTTCCTCCACAATATGTTCCCCTGTTCCTCCACAATATGTTCCCCCTGTTAATATGTTCCCCCTGTTGATATATTTAAATATGTTCCCCCTGTTAATATGTTCCCCTGTTCCTCCACAATATGTTCCCCCTGTTAATATGTTCCCCCTGTTGATATGTTCCCCTGTTCCTCCACAATATGTTCCCCTGTTAATATGTTCCCCCTGTTCCTCCACAATATGTTCCCCCTGTTAATATGTTTCCCTGTTGATATCATTCCCCTCAATCCTCCACAATATGTTCCCCCTGTTCCTCCACAATATGTTCCCCTGTTAATATGTTCCCTGTTGATATGTTCCCCCTGTTCCTCCACAATATGTTCCCCCTGTTAATATGTTCCCTGTTCCTCCACAATATGTTCCCCTGTTAATATGTTCCCCCTGTTGATATGTTCCCCCTGTTCCTCCACAATATTCCCTGTTAATATGTTCCCCTGTTCCTCCACAATTGTTCCCCCTGTTAATATGTTCCCCCTGTTAATATTTCCCCCTGTTCCTCCACAATATGTTCCCCCTGTTAATATGTTCCCCCTGTTGATATGTTCCCCCTGTTAATATGTTCCCCCTGTTCCTCCACAATATGTTCCCCCTGTTAATATGTTCCCCCTGTTAATATGTTCCCCCTGTTCCTCCACAATATGTTCCCCCTGTTAATATGTTCCCCCTGTTGATATGTTCCCCCTTCCTCCACAATATGTTCCCCTGTTCCTCCACAATATGTTCCCCCTGTTAATATGTTCCCCCTGTTGATATGTTCCCCTGTTCCTCCACAATATGTTCCCCCTGTTAATATGTTCCCCTTTCCTCCACAATATGTTCCCCTGTTAATATGTTCCCCTGTTGATATGTTCCCCCTGTTCCTCCACAATATGTTCCCCCTGTTAATATGTTCCCCCTGTTCCTCCACAATATGTTCCCCCTGTTAATATGTTCCCCCTGTTGATATGTTCCCCCTGTTAATATTTCCCCTGTTCCTCCACAATATGTTCCCCCTGTTAATATGTTCCCCCTGTTAATATGTTCCCCCTGTTCCTCCACAATATGTTCCCCCTGTTAATATGTTCCCCCTGTTGATATGTTCCCCCCCCTTCCTCCACAATATGTTCCCCCTGTTCCTCCACAATATGTTCCCCCTGTTAATATGTTCCCCCTGTTGATATGTTCCCCTGTTCCTCCACAATATGTTCCCCCTGTTAATATGTTCCCCCTGTTCCTCCACAATATGTTCCCCCTGTTAATATGTTCCCCCTGTTAATATGTTTAATATGTTTCTTCCTCCACAATATGTTCCCCCTCTTCCTCCACAATATGTTCCCCCTGTTCCTCCACAATATGTTCCCCCATGATGCTTATTATGCAATGGTTGAACCAAAATATTACCTGTAACAACATTTTTTTAACCAAAATTGGAAATATTTAAATATTTTTGGAAATTAAATGAAACAATGTATGTTGATGCTAATGTTGCATTAATGCCAATGATAACAATAGCATACTATATTCAATATGCTGTGGGCTATTGTTTTTTAATTAACAGTTTCACTCAATTCATTCTCATCAATCTAGAAAATAGTACACACCCTTCACGATTATAATTGGTTGCCCTAATTGCACTGTTTGTCTACATAACGAGTTGAAGCATGCTTAACATTTCCCTGAAGAAGACATGCTTAACATTTCCCTGAAGAAGACATGCTTAACATTTCCCTGAAGAAGACATGCTTAACATTTCCCTGAAGAAGACATGCTTAACATTTCCCTGAAGAAGACATGCTTAACATTTCCCTGAAGAAGACATGCTTAACATTTCCCTGAAGAAGACATGCTTAACATTTCCCTGAAGAAGACATGCTTAACATTTCCCTGAAGAAGACATGCTTAACATTTCCCTGAAGAAGACATGCTTAACATTTCCCTGAAGAAGACATGCTTAACATTTCCCTGAAGAAGACACAGTGATGGAGAAACATTGGTGTTTATTTACACATGAAGGCTCTTTGTTTTTATAGTTAGCTGCATGTGTGACATCACTCCACCAGTCCTATTTATGACGTCATTTACAAAGATTGTACTGTTTTTTTATCAGTTAGTAGATTTAAATTTTACCACAATATTTGTTCTGTCTTTACTGGTGGAATAAACTGAAATTACAACCAACATTATAAGGCTTTAAAAAAAACGTTGTACCTTTATTTAACTAGGCAAGTCAAAATAACGATATTTTTGGAGATTATTTCGTTTTCAAAAAGTCAAAAGTGAGAGGTTGTCATCTGAATATAGTGAGAGGTTGTAATCTGAATAAAGTGAGAGGTTGTCATCTGAAAAAAAGGACATTCTTGAACATGGGGTGAGACATTCTTACTAATTTGCTAGAGAACCAGTTAATTCAAGTATAACTTTTGTATGACTGAATCACCTTAAGTGAGGATCTAATGCTTTCATATTTAATCATTTCTGCCCTCTAAATTCATATTGATTATATAAATAGGCCATTTTAATTTTGTCTGGCTTGCTATTCCAAATAAAATGTCATCTTTTTTGCTCATATTATTTAAAAACAGGTCGTAAACTGTAGGCAAATCCATAAACAAATAGGTGAACTGGGATATGACTAAAGAGTTAATCAGGGTAAACTGGGATATGACTAAAGAGTTAATCAGGGTAAACTGGGATATGACTAAAGAGTTAATCAGGGTAAACTGGGATATGACTAAAGAGTTAATCAGGGTAAACTGGGATATGACTAAAGAGTTAATCAGGGTAAACTGGGATATGACTAAAGAGTTAATCAGGGTAAACTGGGATATGACTAAAGAGTTCATCAGGGTAAACTGGGATATGGCTGAAGAGTTCATCAGGGTAAACTGGGATATGACTAAAGAGTTAATCAGCATAAACTGGGATATGACTAAAGAGTTAATCAGGGTAAACTGGGATATGACTAAAGAGTTCATCAGGGTAAACTGGGATATGGCTAAAGAGTTAATCAGGGTAAACTGGGATATGACTAAAGAGTTAATCAGGGTAAACTGGGATATGGCTGAAGAGTTAATCAGGGTGATTTTTTTCACAAATAGACAGGTATTTTCCCTTCCATGGTAGCAAGATCTTATCTATTTTTCCCAACTTTCTATTAAAATGTATTGTAGTGAGATCATTTATTTCATTCACGATATGTATACTAAGTATGACCACTTCACCGTCAGACCATTTTATTGGTAAACTACACGGTAATGTAAAAGATGTATCCTTTTTGTGATCAAATACGTAATATAGTATACTGATTATAATCTGGTAGAGGTTAGAACAATTATCTCGATCCTCTATGAGGCAGTGGAGGGATTCAAACTGTGTTTTTAAAAGAAAAGATGAATCAGTGTACAACGACACCTTCGTTTTTAAACCCTGGATTTCCAGCCCCTTGATATTATTGGTGGATCTGATTTTAACAGCTAACATTTCAATGGCCCTAATAAATAGATATTTTTTATTTTACCTTTATTTAACTTGGCAAGTGAGTTTTAAGAACAAATTATTATTTACAATGACGGCCTAGGAACAGTGGGTTAACTGCCTGTTCAGGGGCAGAACAACAGATTTGTACCTTGTCAGCTCAGGGATTTGAACTTGCAACGTTCCGGTTACTAGTCCAACGCTCTAACCACTAGGCTACCTGCCGACCCTACACTCTAACCACTAGGCTACCTGCCGTCCCTACACTCTAACCACTAGGCTACCTGCCGACCCTACACTCTAACCACTAGGCTACCTGCCGACCCTACACTCTAACCACTAGGCTACCTGCCGTCCCTACACTCTAACCACTAGTTTACCTGCCGTCCCTACACTCTAACCACTAGGTTACCCTGCTGCGCCAAAGTAGATATGCCGACAGTGGACAACCTTGTTTTACTCCTCTTGACAGTTTCACACTTTCTGAGAAGCAGCCATTACTTACTATTTTACACCTCGGGTTACTGTACATAACTTTAACCCATTTTATAAGAGATTCTCCAAAATGTAAATATTCCAGGCGCTAAGCATTTTGCTAGAATTTTTTGCATCACATCACTGACGTGTAAGAGTCCTCGTGTTTTTCTGTAAGGGTCTGTGTCACGGAGGCATGCCCATGACTTGTAGACAATGACACTGAAACAAATTATTTTGGGGGAGAAAGACTCTGCGTTGTATCTCTTCAAGGCCAAGAATCCTGAAACAAAAGAGAATGTTGGATTGAGTGGCGTATTCCATTTGCCAACAATACTTTGACGTAAGACGCCAAAATCGAGCGTTTGTTGTCCAAGCCAGTTACTCAAACATTGTAATGTAACCGTGTTTCCACCGCGTATAGCGCTGCCAATTTAAACGCTCTAGCAATGTGAAATATATTATTAGAATAATGACCGAGGTATTGGTAGAGTATAATCATATAGTTTAATATCCTCTTATGGCTGCGATCCCCGTACAGCATCAGGGGACATTTCAGAGTGACAACTAAAAATACACCGTCGTAACATTAAACATTGCAAGCATCTTACATCCTTCAAAAGATTAGGATCTTGGTAATCAAACTACGTTTTCCGATTTAAAATAGCTATTACAGAGAACAAATACCATGCTTTTGTTTGAGAAGAGCAATCAACAACAACCATTTTCCGCCGTGACAGTTTTCACATCTGAAGGTAAAATTATGACTTATATTCTGATATCTTGCTCTTATTTCTCTTCCTGAGGGTCCCAGTGATCAAATGAACTGCCGTTTTCTTCAATAAAATCAATTTTTATAGCCTAAATCTAAACATTTTGTAACCCGTTTGTGTCGTGAATTCCATCTCTATCAATTTTTTACGGAGCATTCGACGTAATTACACACGGTAAACCATCGTTTATCTAGTCATGGTTGGTTTCAGTGCATTCCTCTGGATGATTGCAACACAGCCAAACCTCTTTTTTTTGCGGGGCGTATTGACGTGAATTGAACTGATTTGAGGACAACGAGCAAACCTTGCGCACCAATAATTTTAGCGAAGCTTCATTGATTGACTGTATTTCTGCCCAATGACCACTGATCTTCTTGAACTCTAGCTGGGTAGATAGCCAATGAGCTGAAGTAAACGCCAGTTTGTAATGGTTTTGGGTTGGACCACCATTCCTTGTTTGTAACTGCACACGTAAGGAACTCCATTCTCGCCTGTACTATGTCAGGTTTCATGTGGACCCCAGGAAGAGTATCTGCTGCTTTGGCAGGACTGTATTGACCCCGTTCTGGGTCTGGACCGGGTCCGCCAGTTGCGTATGGAGGGCCTAGACGATATCCAAAAAAACAATACACTGAATTCATACATTTTCAGTAATTCAGATTGTAAACACAATACCACAACACTTTTTCCAATTTGGGGAGGGAAACTCACTAGTATTCAATGATTTGGAAGTATTTTGAATGGACTCGAGACATTCCAATGTACTAAAAGCCACAAATTGAGCTTGTTCAGCATCTCTGGGGACCCTGGCGTGATCTATTTGGCCGACTACTCCATGTGGTTGTGAAACTGGAAAACAGTCAGGTGGACTACTCATGTCAGGTAAAACACTACTTTCATACAATACAGGGTTCTGTGTTCCCGAGGAGCTTCTCTATAACATGGTTGAATAATTGAAAGTAATGCAAACCTTACTGTCAATCTCTGTGATATCAAATCAAATCAAATCAAATTTATTTATATAGCCCTTCGTAGGCCCAAAGTACAACACCAGAACCAACAGACCAGGCTTAACTTGCCCTGTTGACAATTGCCCCAGACAGTAATGCAAACCTTACTGTCAATCTCTGTGATATCAAATGGAAAACTGCACAGATAGACAGACCATCCAGGGGAGTATACAGGAAATTCACTTTCTCTTTATTATGAAGTGGTGGAGCTTCTGTCATCAACATTCGGCAGAGGTATCTTCCTTTTAACAATATATTTAGTGAAACTTTCAAATTTTCAACAAAACATCAGCAAACATGGAAGGTAGATGAATAATATGATTTGAATCACATCAGATGATTTGTCTGGAACAGAGTCAATAGACGCAGGATACCAACAAACACAACAATTCCATTCAAGGATGATACTAAGATCCCAAGCTACAAGAAAATTAATGTTCATTTGTATAAATCATGAAGCAGTTACGTCTGGGAAAAATATGGCATTTATCAACTAGATGAGTAGCTATTTTATTACCAATCTGCTATTGAACAAGGGAGTAAAAAAAAAAAAGACCAAATCAATTACAATACTCTGTGATGGACAGTTCAATTGGACACACAGGAAGTGGGCTGCTTTTGCATTGGTGTTTTGACCAGACCTGTGTTCAAACACTATTCAAACTCAAATACTTGATTGAACTTGTTGCAACGGAAGTAATAGAAAAGTCCCAAACGTTATTATTATTTTTTTAAAGCCCACCTGGCAGCCTTAAGCAAACGCTGAAAGTATCTGAAGGATTTTCAAATAGTATTTGAACCCAGGTCTGGTTTTGATTCAGTGTTGTACGGCGGCGTCAGGAGGTGCTTAGACCTCTTTCCCCTCCAGTCTTTTAACGACTCCTCTGCCTCCCAGTTTATCGATGAAGACGGAGCTGTCTTTGGCGTCTGACATGTCGTTCACCTGCCACTCGAACTTCAGACCTGTGAAACACACGAGAACAAGTCAGTCAATTTCTCTTTATTAAGGAATCCCACTCCTCACATATTTTAGTTTGGGTTTTATTGGAGATTAAAAATAGAGGAGAGTGGTTGCTGAAATAGCAGTTGGTTGCTGCAGCGGTGTGTCTGTTCTGGAGGACCTGGCTTAGACTTACTAGACTACCTCAGGCCACATGTCATTTCCGTGTCATTCATTACATTTACATTTACATTTATGTCATTTAGCAGACGCTCTTATCCAGAGCGACTTACAAATTGGTGCATTCACCTTATGACATCCAGTGGGACAGTCACTTAACAAATTCATCAGGATACTGTCCGCTAGAATCCGCACTTGAAACAAAGCGGATCACCCCGCCAGACTGTTGGGATGCCGGACTGTTGGGATGCCGGACTGTTGGGATGCCGGACTTGTGCGGGTAACCTACTTTTGAAGTGATTTGTTTTTCACAATCAGATGAAAACATCATGATTGGTTGTGTTGACCATTATGTCTTTACTATAAAGCCGATGTATTTTTACATTGGAGGGGGAAAAAAAACAGAGACCCACAAATATCACAGTATAATTCCACCTCTGAATGGCACTTTCAAGTGAATTTACCAATTGCATACACTGTAACAAGACTTTGGAATTGATTTGAACAGGGAAATGGACCAAACCTAATCTGAAGCGTTTCATGTGTTGAACCATTATAAGAATATAGAGAATAAAAACAATCCTCCTTGCAACGATTAAGGTTCAAAATGTTCTGGACCCCGTGAACTGGGTCTGTACCCCACCTTGGCCATCCCATTCATAATGTTCTGGACCCCCTGAACTGGGTCTGTACCCCACCTTGGCAATCCCATTCATAAAGTTCTGGACCCCTGAACTGGGTCTGTACGCCACCTTGGCCATCCCATTCATAATGTTCTGGACCCCCTGAACTGGGTCTGTACCCCACCTTGGCCATCCCATTCATAATGTTCTGGACCGCCTGAACTGGGTCTGTACGCCACCTTGGCCATCCCATTCATAATGTTCTGAACCCGCTACTTTGAACGACAGTTGAACTAAGGTCATGACATATTTAGAAAGGAATATTTTTCAAGAATCAGTGTGTATAATGATTCATCTGTAAATCCAAAAATGGATGTAGCAAACTGCCAATTCTAGAATGCAATAGGCGGAGTTTGAAAATGAGAGTATCTTATTGGACAAGTCCCTGCAATCTCTCCCTGTTTCAGTCCATTTGGTACCTAATGAACATATCACCCCCCCCCCCCATTGCAGGAAAGGTGATTGGATGAAAGTGTTTTAAACAGAACTGAGCCAACCCAAATTCTTACCTTGGAACTTTGCTTTAATGTATTGCTTTGAGCTGGCGTATTTCATTTTCTTTTTGATAGTTGAGTGTTCTGGAGCCCTGCGATTCAAACAGAAGAATACTACATTTAGAACATACTCCCAAACATTCTGCCTTGAGTCAATGAACAAATCCTCTCTCACACTCCCTCCACTCAAATTGGCTGACATGGTAGTGTTATGTATGGTATACAGTGCAGTTATGTACGGTATACCAGGTCCTCTTTGGGGCGGTCCTTGCTCTCCCAGGAACAGTCATACAGGGTTATGGCCCAACCTACCACATGATGAAGACCAGGTCCTCTTTGGTGCGGTCCTTGCTCTCCCAGGAACAGTCATACAGGGTTATGGCCCAACCTACCACATGATGAAGACCAGGTCCTCCTTGGGGCTGTCCTTGCTCTCCCAGGAACAGTCGTACAGGGCTATGGCCCAACCTACCACATGATGAAGACCAGGTCCTCTTTGGTGCGGTCCTTGCTCTCCCAGGAACAGTCATACAGGGTTATGGCCCAACCTACCACATGATGAAGACCAGGTCCTCCTTGGGGCTGTCCTTGCTCTCCCAGGAACAGTCGTACAGGGCATAACGGCAGTCCTCCGTTGGCATCATGTTGACGATCTTCCTGAATACGTCCTCCTCCCCGTTCAGGTCCTTGACCTTAATTGATTGGTAATTGATTAATTAACTGCAATGATAGTGTTTTTTTCTCTAGATGCTCACGTTACAACCCCTAATAGCAATAAAAGTAAGAAAGCTTGGACATTGTAGTTTCTGTATTTTAATGCATTAATATGACGCTACATGATTCTATGGCAACCACGTTAGCTCCCAATTAAATTATATTATAAAACATTCAGAGTTTTTAAACAATGCTATGTGTAGGTGAATGTCTAGAATAAGAACAAGATTGCAAATGAGAGATTTAGTACACAACTCCTTAAATTCTTTCTTGGACTTAATTCTAAATAACATTTAAAAAAACATTGAGTAAGAAGCAGGGAGAGAGGATGCAAGGAATTGAGGAAATATAAATTAAGAAAAGCTTAGAATGCCTAACTATGCGGTCCTCTGGATCTGAGTTGGTAGAGCACGGTCCTTGCAATGACCTGGGCAGTGGGTTCGATTCCCGGGACCACCCATACGTAAAAACAAAAATGTCTGCTAAATGACATGTATTATATGGCTCCTCTGACCTTCAGGCACTTGTCCTCGTCCACAACGATACATTTCCCGTCATCGCTGATCTTGAAGAGCACCAGCTTCAGCTGCTCCTGTTTGTCCGCCCCCTGGAGGCGAACTCTGATCTTGTCAAATGTGAGAACGACATCATCGTGGACCGCTATTCCAGAGGCCTGGTCACAAAGGAGAGAAGAAGAAGACAACGGTCACAAAGGAGAGAAGAAGAAGACAACGGTCACAAAGGAGAGAAGAAGAAGACAACGGTCACAAAGGAGAGAAGAAGAAGACAACGGTCACAAAGGAGAGAAGAAGAAGACAACGGTCACAAAGGAGAGAAGAAGAAGACAACGGTCACAAAGGAGAGAAGAAGAAGACAACGGTCACAAAGGAGAGAAGAAGAAGACAACGGTCACAAAGGAGAGAAGAAGAAGACAACGGTCACAAAGGAGAGAAGAAGAAGACAACGGTCACAAAGGAGAGAAGAAGAAGACAACGGTCACAAAGGAGAGAAGAAGAAGACAACGGTCACAAAGGAGAGAAGAAGAAGACAACGGTCACAAAGGAGAGAAGAAGAAGACAACGGTCACAAAAGAGAGAATAAGAAGACAGCGGTCACAAACGAGAGAATAAGAAGACAACGGTCACAAACGAGAGAAGAAGAGTCAGAGGAATGTGGATCTCCCGTTAGTCTACCGATCTCTCAGTGCGCTGTTGATGTCTGACTGCTAACAAATGTCACTCGATTCTACATGAAAAAAAAAAATCGGATTGCGCTGCTTTGCAAGTACTCTCAGCCGACTAACGCTATTGGTGTGTTGTAGCCTTAGGAAAACGGTCTTCAGTCTGTCACATTCCAGAAAGACTGGAACAAGTCAGAACTAGATTCAAAATGTGAACGTTGTCCTAAAGTTGGATTTGACAATGAGTATAATAGAATACATGGGGTGTAGAGAGAGATATGTGGGGTGTAGAGAGAGAGAGAGAGAGAGAGAGAGAGAGAAATACAAGGGGTGTAGAGAGAGAGAGAGAGACTTGGGGTGTAGAGAGAGAGAGAGAGACTTGGGGTGTAGAGAGAGAGAGAGAGGGTGTAGAGAGAGAGAGAGAGACTTGGGGTGTAGAGAGAGAGAGAGAGAGATAGAGAGAGAGAGAGAGAGAGAGAGAGAGAGAGAGAGAGAGAGACTTGGGGTGTAGAGAGAGAGAGAGAGAGAGAGACAAGGGGTGTAGAGAGAGAGAGAGAGAGAGAGAGACTTGGGGTGTAGAGAGAGAGAGAGAGAGAGAGAGAGAGGGGTGTAGAGAGAGAGAGAGAGAGAGAGAGAGAGAGACTTGGGGTGTAGAGAGAGAGAGAGAGACTTGGGGTGTAGAGAGAGAGAGAGAGAGAGAGAGAGAGAGACTTGGGGTGTAGAGAGAGAGAGAGAGAGAGAGAGAGAGAGACTTGGGGTGTAGAGAGAGAGAGAGAGAGAGAGAGAGAGAGACTTGGGGTGTAGAGAGAGAGAGAGAGAGAGAGAGAGAGAGAGAGAGAGAGAGAGAGACACATGGGGTGTAGAGAGAGAGAGAGAGACACATGGGGTGTAGAGAGAGAGAGAGAGGGGTGTAGAGAGAGAGAGAGAGATACATGGGGTGTAGAGAGAGAGAGAGATACATGGGGTGTAGAGAGAGAGAGAGAGATACATGGGGTGTAGAGAGAGAGAGAGAGATACATGGGGTGTAGAGAGAGAGAGAGATACATGGGGTGTAGAGAGAGAGAGAGAGATACATGGGGTGTAGAGAGAGAGAGAGAGATACATGGGGTGTAGAGAGAGATACATGGGGTGTAGAGAGAGATACATGGGGTGTAGAGAGAGATACATGGGGTGTAGAGAGAGATACATGGGGTGTAGAGAGAGAGAGAGAGAGACATGGGGTGTAGAGAGAGAGAGAGAGAGAGAGAGATGGGGGTGTAGAGAGAGAGAGAGAGAGAGATTGGGGTGTAGAGAGAGAGAGAGAGAGAGAGACAGACTTGGGGTGTAGAGAGAGAGAGAGAGAGAGAGAGAGAGAGAGAGACTTGGGGTGTAGAGAGAGAGAGAGAGAGAGAGAGAGAGACTTGGGGTGTAGAGAGAGAGAGAGAGAGAGAGAGAGAGACATGGGGTGTAGAGAGAGAGAGAGAGAGAGAGAGAGAGAGAGAGAGAGAGAGAGAGAGAGACACATGGGGTGTAGAGAGAGAGAGAGAGAGACATGGGGTGTAGAGAGAGAGAGAGAGAGACATGGGGTGTAGAGAGAGAGAGAGAGAGACATGGGGTGTAGAGAGAGAGAGAGAGACATGGGGTGTAGAGAGAGAGAGAGAGATACATGGGGTGTAGAGAGAGAGAGAGAGATACATGGGGTGTAGAGAGAGAGAGAGAGATACATGGGGTGTAGAGAGAGAGAGAGAGATACATGGGGTGTAGAGAGAGAGAGAGAGATACATGGGGTGTAGAGAGAGAGAGAGAGATACATGGGGTGTAGAGAGAGAGAGAGATACATGGGGTGTAGAGAGAGAGAGAGAGATACATGGGGTGTAGAGAGAGAGAGAGAGATACATGGGGTGTAGAGAGAGAGAGAGAGATACATGGGGTGTAGAGAGAGATACATGGGGTGTAGAGAGAGATACATGGGGTGTAGAGAGAGATACATGGGGTGTAGAGAGAGATACATGGGGTGTAGAGAGAGAGAGAGAGATACATGGGGTGTAGAGAGAGAGAGAGAGATACATGGGGTGTAGAGAGAGAGAGAGAGATACATGGGGTGTAGAGAGAGAGAGAGATACATGGGGTGTAGAGAGAGAGAGAGAGATATGGGGTGTAGAGAGAGAGATACATGGGGTGTAGAGAGAGAGAGAGATACATGGGGTGTAGAGAGAGAGAGAGATACATGGGGTGTAGAGAGAGAGAGAGATACATGGGGTGTAGAGAGAGAGAGAGATACATGGGGTGTAGAGAGAGAGAGAGATACATGGGGTGTAGAGAGAGAGAGATACATGGGGTGTAGAGAGAGAGATTACATGGGGTGTAGAGAGAGAGAGATACATGGGGTGTAGAGAGAGAGAGATACATGGGGTGTAGAGAGAGAGAGATACATGGGGTGTAGAGAGAGAGAGATACATGGGGTGTAGAGAGAGAGATACATGGGGTGTAGAGAGAGAGAGATACATGGGGTGTAGAGAGAGAGAGATACATGGGGTGTAGAGAGAGAGAGATACATGGGGTGTAGAGAAAGAGAGATACATTCTGATATTTCAGTATACATGGGGTACAGAGAGGAAATAGACCTCATTCTGATATTTCAGTGTTTCATATTGTATCTCTATAGGAATTAGTTCCCTTGTGAATGTTTTAGGCCTCTGTCAGCCACATTCCTGGAGACGGTGGGGAACAAGTCAGCACTAGTAGTATAGCCACCCTGGCCAATCCTAAACACTCAGGAGGGAGCTGGTTATATAACCCATGGCACCCTATTCCCTATATAGTGCACTACTTTAGACCAGAGCCCTATGGCACCCTATTCCCTATATAGTGCACTACTTTAGACCAGAGCCCTATGGCACCCTATTCCCTATATAGTGCACTACTTTAGACCAGAGCCCTATGGCACCCTATTCCCTATATAGTGCACTACTTTAGACCAGAGCCCTATGGCACCCTATTCCCTATAGTACTATTCCCTATATAGTGCACTACTTTAGACCAGAGCCCTATGGCACCCTATTCCCTATATAGTGCACTACTTTAGACCAGAGCCCTATGGCACCCTATTCCCTATATAGTGCACTACTTTAGACCAGAGCCCTATGGCACCCTATTCCCTATATAGTGCACTACTTTAGACCAGAACCCATACGGGGCAATTCGAATGCAACCTAAAACGGTTCAATTCCTTACTTGCAGAAGAATCCAAAGATATTGTAAGACGAAACTCTTGACATTCGGATGAAGGTTAAGTAAGTAAACAACAGAGAAGTTTTTCTTCAATGAAAATCAGTCCACTTTCTTTGGAGCTTGTGAATGTGCCAAAAGAGCCAAGGAGTCAGAATAGATTCCCACTGGGGCTACAAGTTACGTCCTTACAATTATCCGTGTAGTATCGAGGGGAATACTCGACCGGAGAGAGAGGTAATACTACTGTCCATTTTGAAGTTATTTTAAAAAAAAAAATGCTCTCAGTTTCACACATAGCACATGTCCTAATCTCTAACCCCATAAAAATATGACAACACTGAGAATTTGGTTGGCTTAGAAACAAAACATCCAGAAACCTCCAGAACTCACCATTTTGACTGCTGTTGTGTGAAGAAAGTCTGCAGCAACGCTGTCTGGTCTGGAAAAAGAAGAAGCAGGAAGAACAAGTGGGAGGTTTTGGTTACAGTCAGCTAGCTAAGAACCCTTTCACCTCTAATGTCTGTTGTAGCCCGAGGCTATACCGTTGTTTAAACAAGTATATTAATAAGAAAACGTTTAAAAACAATTTGTTGTTGTTCATTTTAATCTTAGCTACTATATTTATAAACACTCTAAGCTATCACTTTACGCAAATAAAGTCATTTGAATTACCTTAATAGGTAATAATTGCACAGGTGAGTGGGAGCCAATGTTGTCTGGTGGGCGGAGTTGGGGAATAACACGCCTTATATAGAGAACCAATATTTAGACATATATAGACATGTTTAACGCAACTAAAGGTTGACAGAAGAGCAGAGAAGTAAAGGGGTTGGACCTTTTAATGGTTATCTCACCCTCTCCATTGTGGGAATATAAACTGTCTGATAACTATAAAAACTCAACTCTGTGATACTATAGGACCGTAATCAGTCACAAGAAGAGTCTTAAACACACATATCACATACCAGAGGAGGGGTGGCATCTTTAAAAGGTTCCTTCATCTTCTGTTTCTGAGATACTGGGTTTGACTTGGACTGTGTCCCCAATGGGATCCTACACCCTGCTCTATGGGCACTGGTCAACAGTACGTCCCCCAATGGGACCCTACACCCTGCTCTATGGGCACTGGTCAACAGTATGTCCCCAATGGGACCCTACACCCTGCTCTATGGGCGCTGGTCAACAGTATGTTCCCAATGGGACCCTACACCCTGCTCTATGGGTGCTGGTCAACAGTATGTTCCCAATGGGACCCTACACCCTGCTCTATGGGCGCTGGTCAACAGTATGTTCCCAATGGGACCCTACACCCTGCTCTATGGGCACTGATCGATCCTACACCCTGCTCTATGGGCGCTGGTCGATCCTACACCCTGCTCTATGGGCACTGGTCAACAGTATGTTCCCAATGGGACCCTACACCCTGCTCTATGGGCACTGGTCAACAGTATGTTCCCAATGGGACCCTACACCCTGCTCTATGGGCACTGATCGATCCTACACCCTGCTCTATGGGCGCTGGTCGATCCTACACCCTGCTCTATGGGCACTGGTCAACAGTATGTTCCCAATGGGACCCTACACCCTGCTCTATGGGCACTGGTAGTGCACTATCGAGAATAGGACTGCCTATGCTGAAGATAACATGTGGTAAGGGTGTAGTTAGTTTGCTGACGAGGACATGTGGTAAGGGTGTAGTGAGTTTGCTGACGAGGACATGTGGTAAGGGTGTAGTTAGTTTGCTGACGAGGACATGTGGTAAGGGTGTAGTTAGTTTGCTGACGAGGACATGTGGTAAGGGTGTAGTTAGTTTGCTGTCGAGGACATGTGGTAAGGGTGTAGTTAGTTTGCTGACGAGGACATGTGGTAAGGGTGTAGTTAGTTTGCTGACGAGGACATGTGGTAAGGGTGTAGTTTGTTTGCTGACGAGGACAGGTTAGAACCTGTTCTGTTAGGAGGAGGAATGTGAGCACCTGGAAAGAGGTGTGGCGTTGACAGTCTTACCTGGTGAGAGAGAGGCCTTCCACCTTCAATGACAGAGTGAGAGAGGGGGAGGGGAGGGAGGGCAGGCGGGCGGGCGGGTGGAGGGGAAAGAGAATGTGAGTCAGAGAGAGAGAGGTGTGGTTTGACAAGATAGAGGGGGAGAGAAAGGGAGAGATAAAGAGAGGGGGAGAGAAAGAGTAGAAAGAGAGAGGGAGGGATAGAGGGAGGGAGAAAGAGGTAGGTGGAAGGGGAGGGAGAGAGAGAGAGAGAGAGAGAGAGAGAGAGAGAGAGAGAGAGAGAGAGAGAGAGGTCTAACAAATCATAGTGCTGCTTGGCCAGCTAATAACCTAACCACCAATCAAGTAACATTATGGACAGATGTTCAAATCCTGTTGTTATGGTAACCTGTCTCTGTTCTGATAACTGGAAATGAGAGAGAGACAGAAATACAGACAGACAGACAGACAGACAGACAGACAGACAGACAGACAGACAGACAGACAGACAGACAGACAGACAGACAGACAGACAGACAGACAGACAGACAGACAGACAGACAGACAGACAGACAGACAGACAGACAGACTTGCACAAGCTCCTGTATTAGTCTCTTGCCTGAGTTCCAGAGGAACAAACATACAGAAACACTAGGGGGTGCACTCATCTCCCATCTCAGTCCTCCAGTACTAGAGTTGTTTCATCTCAGTCCTCCAGTACTAGAGTTGTCTCATCTCTTCCTCCAGTACTAGAGTTGTCTCATCTCAGTCCTCCAGTACTAGAGTTGTCTCATCTCTTCCTCCAGTACTAGAGTTGTCTCATCTCAGTCCTCCAGTACTAGAGTTGTCTCATCTCTTCCTCCAGTACTAGAGTTGTCTCATCTCTTCCTCCAGTACTAGAGTTGTCTCATCTCTTCCTCCAGTACTAGAGTTGTTTCATCTCTTCCTCCAGTACTAGAGTTGCCTCATCTCTTCCTCCAGTACTAGAGTTGTCTCATCTCAGTCCTCCAGTACTAGAGTTGCCTCATCTCTTCCTCCAGTACTAGTTGTCTCATCTCAGTCCTCCAGTACTAGAGTTGTCTCATCTCTTCCTCCAGTACTAGAGTTGTCTCATCTCAGTCCTCCAGTACTAGAGTTGTCTCATCTCTTCCTCCAGTACTAGAGTTGTCTCATCTCAGTCCTCCAGTTCTAGAGTTGTCTCATCTCTTCCTCCAGTACTAGAGTTGTTTCATCTCTTCCTCCAGTACTAGAGTTGCCTCATCTCTTCCTCCAGTACTAGAGTTGCCAGTGATTCTAACTCTGATGACAGTGCACACTACGTTGAGTGTACAAAACATTAGGGACACCCACTCTTAACCATGACAGAGAATGAATAGGTGAATCCAGGTGAAAGCTATCCTCCTGTATTGACTTCAATAAGTGTAGATGAAGGGGGGGGGTCCTTAAAGGTCTACTGACTTACCCTTGGGTCAATCTAAGGTTTTCCTCTAGGAATTTGCCTGTGCTTAGCTTTATTCAGTTTATTTTTATCATAAAATACTCCCTTGTCCTTCCCGATGACAAGCATACCCATAACATGATGCAGCCACCACCATGCTTGAAAATATGAAGAGTTGTTCTCAGTGCTGTGTTGTGTTGGATTTGCCATTAAACTCTGTAACTGTTTTAAAGTCACCATTGACCTCATGGTGAAACACCTGAGCGGTTTCCTTCCTCTCCGGCAACTGAGTTAAGAAGGACGCCTGTATCTTTGTAGTGACTGGGTGTACTGATACACTGAGTTAGGAAGGACGCCTGTATCTTTGTAGTGACTGGGTGTATTGATACACTGAGTTAGGAAGGACGCCTGTATCTTTGTAGTGACTGGGTGTACTGATACACTGAGTTAGGAAGGACGCCTGTATCTTTGTAGTGACTGGGTGTACTGATACACTGAGTTAGGAAGGACGCCTGTATCTTTGTAGTGACTGGGTGTATTGATACACTGAGTTAGGAAGGACGCCTGTATCTTTGTAGTGACTGGGTGTATTGATACACTGAGTTAGGAAGGACGCCTGTATCTTTGTAGTGACTGGGTGTATTGATACACTGAGTTAGGAAGGACGCCTGTATCTTTGTAGTGACTGGGTGTATTGATACACTGAGTTAGGAAGGACGCCTGTATCTTTGTAGTGACTGGGTGTATTGATACACTGAGTTAGGAAGGACGCCTGTATCTTTGTAGTGACTGGGTGTATTGATACACTGAGTTAGGAAGGACGCCTGTATCTTTGTAGTGACTGGGTGTATTGATACACTGAGTTAGGAAGGACGCCTGTATCTTTGTAGTGACTGGGTGTACTGATACACCATCCGTAGCCTGAGTAATGCTCTGTTGGTTACCAGCCAGCCATTTATCAACCACCACTCACCAAACTGTAGTGACTGGGTGTACTGATACACCACCCGTAGCCTGATTAACGCTCTGCTCTCCACTCACCAAACTGTAGTGACTGGGTGTACTGATACACCACCCGTAGCCTGATTAACGCTCTGCTCTCCACTCACCAAACTGTAGTGACTGGGTGTACTGATACACCACCCGTAGCCTGATTAACGCTCTGCTCTCCACTCACCAAACTGTAGTGACTGGGTGTACTGATAAACCATCCGTAGCCTGATTAACGCTCTGCTCTCCACTCACCAAACTGTCAGAACTAAAGACAAACGAGAGTAAAACGTATCCGTAGACTTTCCCATGGATTCCATCAATGTCCCTTTTAAATAATGAACATTTCAGAAAGGACATTTCCAAGACTGTACTCGACCTAATGTATATATACAAGCACTTCGCTATACCCGTCAGAACATCTTCTTAATATGCGTATTTAAATACAATTTAGTTTGATTTGATATATTTTCATAATTCATAACAATAGCAAGACTATATACAGAGGGTACCGGTACAGAGTCAATGTGGAGGCTATATACAGGGGGTACCGGTACAGAGTCAATGTGGAGGTTATATACAGGGGGTACCGGTACAGAGTCAATGTGGAGGTTATATACAGGGGGTACCGGTACAGTGTCCATGTGGAGACTATATACAGGGGGTACCGGTACAGTGTCCATGTGGAGGCTATATACAGGGGGTACCGGTACAGTGTCCATGTGGAGACTATATACAGGGGGTATCGGTACAGAGTCAATGTGGAGGCTATATACAGGGGGTACCGGTACAGAGTCAATGTGGAGGTTATATACAGGGGGTACCGGTACAGAGTCAATGTGGAGGCTATATACAGGGGGTACCGGTACAGAGTCAATGTGGAGGCTATATACAGGGGGTACCGGTACAGAGTCAATGTGGAGGTTATATATAGGGGGTACCGGTACAGTGTCAATGTGGAGGTTATATACAGGGGGTACCGGTACAGAGTCAATGTGGAGGCTATATACAGGGGGTACTGGTACAGAGTCAATGTGGAGGCTATATACAGGGGGTACCGGTACAGAGTCAATGTGGAGGCTATAGACAGGGGGGTACAGGCACAGAGTCAATGTGGAGACTATATACAGGGTGTTACGGTACATTATTGTACCTAGAATTTCTAAGCAAACCGCTGGAGGCAGGGCTTTCTCATACAGAGCTCAATTTTTTATGGAATGGTCTGCCTACCCATGTGAGAGACAGACTCGGTCTCAACCTTTAAGTCTTTATTGAAGACCCATCTCTTCAGTAGGTCCTATGATTGAGTGTTGTCTGGCCCAGGAGTGTGAAGGTGAACGGAAAGGCACTGGAGCAACGAACCGCCCTTGCTGTCTCTGCCTGGCTGGTTCCCCTCTCCCAACTGGGATTCTCTGCCTCTAACCCTACTACAGGGGATGAGTCTCTGGCTTACTGGTGCTCTTCCATGCCGTCTCTAGGAGGGGTGCGTCACTTGAGTGGGTTGAGTCACTGACGTGATCTTCCTGTCCGGGTTGTCGCCCCCTTTGTGTTGTGCCATGGCAGAGATCTTTGTGGGCTATACTCAGCCTTGTCTCAGGATGGTAAGTTGGTGGTTGAAGATATCCCTCTAGTGGTGTGGGGGCTGTGCTTTCGAAAAGTGGGTGGGGTTATATCCTTTCTGTTGGCCCTGTCCGGAGGATATCGTCGGACAGGGCCACAATGTCTCCTGACCCCACCTGTCTCAGCCTCCAGTATTTATGCTGCAGTAGTTTATGTGTTGGGGGCTAGGGTCAGTCTGTTATATCTGGAGTTTTTCTCCTGTCTTATCCGGTGTCCTGTATGCTCTCTCTGATTCTCTCTCTTTTTCTCTCTTTCTTTCTCTCTCTCTCGGAGGACCTGAGCCCTAGGACCATGCCTCAGGGCTAGCTGGCCTGATGACTCCTTGCTGTCCCCAGTCCACCTGGCCATGCTGCTGCTCCAGTTTCAACTGTTCTGCCTGCGGCTATGGAACCCTGACCTGTTCACCGGACGTGCTACTTGTCCTAGACCTGCTGTAGAGACAGCAGGACAGGTAGAGATCTCTGAATGATCAGCTATGAAAAGCCAACGGACATTTACTCCTGAGGTGTTGACCTGTTGCACCTTGCTGGTCATCTATGAACATTTGAACATCTTGGCCATGTTCTGTTATAATCTCCACCCGGCACAGCCAGAAGAGAACTGGCCATCCCTCATAGCCTGGTTCCTCTCTAGGTTTCTTCCTAGGTTTTGGCCTTTCTAGGGAGTTTTTCCTAGCCACCGTGCTTCTACACCTGCATTGCTTGCTGTTTGGAGTTTTAGGCTGGGTTCCTGTACAGCACTTTGAGATATCAGCTGATGTAAGAAGGGCTTTATAAATACATTTGATTTGATTGATTGATTGTCCCTTCCACTGATTCTACATTTCTTCACAGGGGCATGCTTATCACAAATGGACACACATTTCATATAAAAATAGTCCCAGGCAGTGTCAACATCGGGAATCAGCATTATGGTACAGATCATGTAAAAACGCTTGCTCATCAAACTGTCTAAAATGTTTTTATTTTTTATATATTGCGGTTTGGATTTGGTCCTTGTATTTCTAAAACAAGCAATTGCAAATCTGATGATGATCACTAACATTATTACATTGACATGTATGGGCATGTCAGTATTTATGTCAAGTGTGTACGTGAGTGTGTGCCTGTCTGTCTGTCTCTCTGCCTGTCTGTCTGTCTGCCTGTCTGCCTGTTTGTTTGTCATAAAACCCCACTTCATAGTGCCAGCGTAGTCCTTATCAAAGCTGGGAACCCCCCAGGACCTGAGAGAGGCTATAGCTACTACCAACAGTCACCTGGAGGGGAATGTCAGGGATTAGTTAAATAGCTACAGAAAGCCCTAGGTCTGAACCAGTGTTTACCGTGAACACTGAGGCTGTACCTGCTTTAAGTTAGTTTTAACAGTGGTCAAGTAGTACTGTGGCTTTGTGATCGTGATGTAGGCATAGAATCAAAAACAATGGAGAAAAAATGAATCCCCTAACATTTTAACGTGGAAATAGCTGTTCTATCATTCAGACTACAGTAGCAGCCAGTGTGTGGTGTTCAAGGTAGAACCGACATTCCATGATACTTTTGAAGAAAAACATGCAGGGCTTGACATTAACCTGTCAATCCACTTGTCCTTCACACAAGGAAGTGACTGAAAATGTTGTTGTGTTGTTTGATGCAAGAAACCACTTTACAAAATAACATTCGTTATTAATCCCATACCATTATTGCACAGAATCAGACGGGGTCTTGAACGGGGTCTTTGAACAGGGTCTCGGACTGGGTCTTCAGACGGGGTCTTTGAACCGGGCCTCGGATGGGGTCTTTGAATGGGGTCTTTGGACCGGGTCTTTGGACAGGGTCTTTGGACCGGGTCAAGGACGGGGTCTTTGGACTGGGTCAAGGACAGGGACTTTGGACAGGGTCTTTGGACGGGGTCTTTGGATGGGGTCTCAGGCGGGGTCTTTGGACGGGGTCTCGGACGGGGTCTCGGACGGGGTCTTCAGGCAAAGACGTTGAGACTGCTGGGTCACTGAATGAAAATAGAACTGTAGAACGACCAGTCTGTTTTTTGTATTCATACATTTTTGATTGAACCCCAGGAAGAGTAGCTGCTGCCTTGGCAGGAACTAATGGGGATCCACAATAAACCCCAGGAAGAGTAGCTGCTGCCTTGGCAGGAACTAATGGGGATCCACAATAAACCCCAGGAAGAGTAGCTGCTGCCTTGGCAGGAACTAATGGGGATCCACAATAAACCCCAGGAAGAGTAGCTGCTGCCTTGGCAGGAACTAATGGGGATCCATAATAACTACAAATACAGGGTACAATAAGCACCGGATTCGCCCAATCCTGATTTGTCCAAATAATCAATGACAAAAACCCAAAACCAGGAACTGGAACTGCTGCTCGTGGTGTGACGGGGTCTCGGACGGGATCTAGTGGTGTGGGGGCTGTGCTTTGGCAAAGTGGGTGGGGTTATATCCTTCCTGTTTGGCCCTGTCCGGGGGTGTCCTCGGATGGGGCCACAGTGTCTCCTGTCTCAGCCTCCAGTATTTATGCTGCAGTAGTTTATGTGTCGGGGGGCTAGGGTCAGTTTGTTGTATCTGGAGTACTTCTCCTGTCCTATTCGGTGTCCTGTGTGAATCTAAATGTGCGTTCTCTAATTCTCTCCTTCTCTCTTTCTTTCTCTCTCTCAGAGAACCTGAGCCCTATAACCATGTACCAGGATTACCTAACATGATGACTCCTTGCTGTCCCCAGTCCACCGCCTTATTATTATTCAACCATGCTGGGCATTTATGAACATTTGAACATCTTGGCCATGTTCTGTTATAATCTCCACCCGGCACAGCCAGAAGAGGACTGGCCACCCCACATAGCCTGGTTCCTCTCTAGGTTTCTTCCTAGGTTTTGGCCTTTCTAGGGAGTTTTTCCTAGCCACTGTGCTTCTACACTTGCATTGCTTGCTGTTAGGGGTTTTAGGCTGGGTTTCTGTACAGCACTTTGAGATATCAGCTGATGTACGACGGGCTATATAAATACATTTGATTTGATTTTCTTGTAATCACATAATTATACGTGAGCCTTGACAGATTCTCGTTGTTTATGCAGAACCTCAAGAGATTAATGTTGCACTGAAGCAAATCTAATATCAATTAACTTTGAGTCTTTCTCAGACAAGAGAGCCATTAAAGTTAGGTTGGTGATTTGTTTTTCTCATCCTCAGGACAGGGAGAGAATTAACAGGTGAATATAGAGACATTACCAAACAGGTAGAGAAGGAACAGGTGAATATAGAGACATTACAGGACAGGTGAATATAGAGACATTACAGAACAGGTAGAGAAGGAACAGGTGTCAGGATTTGGCCAGGGTTGTTCCGGTTTTTGGTCACTAGATGCCCCCATTGTGCCTTTTGACCTTTTGTTTTCCCTTGATCCCCATTATTATTTGCACCTGTGCCTCGTTTCCCCTGATTGTATTTAAACCCTTTGTTTTCCGCAGTTCTGTGCTCTGTGTTTGTATGTTAGGTTCTCACTCTGGAGACCCGGGTTCGTAACCGGGTCCTGACAGAAACACAGAGCCAAAAATGAACCCAGAGGCAGCCAGTTCCCAGGACCTTGTTGCCATGCTGTCCCACCACCAGGAGACTGTCCAATGCCACGAAGCCGCCCTGGTTCAGCAAGAGGCCTTAATGGCTAGACATTCTCATCTTCTGTCGGAGATGCTGACTTCCATAAAGCAGATATCTGATCGACTTACCCCGGCAACAGTTCCCGTCCCAGTACCTCAGATTCACGTACTCATGGCAGTTAACCCTCTGGCTGAACCTCGTCTTCCACCTCCCCAACGGTTCTCAGGTGATCCAAGTGCTTGTAAAGGGTTTCTCACCCAATGTTCTCTCTCCTTCGAGCTGCAACCCTCGTCGTTCCCCACCGACCGGTCTAAGATCGCATATATCATCACCCTGCTGTCGGAAAAAGCCCTGGCCTGGGCTGCTGCTGTGTGGGATGCCCATAATTCCTGCTGTGCCAGCTACTCTGCCTTTGCTGAGGAATTCAAACGAGTGTTTCAAGGCCCAAGCAGTGGTCCTGACTCAGCCAAACAGCTCCTGACTCTCCACCAAGGTCGGCGCAGCGTGACGGACTATGCCATCCAGTTCCGCACGGTGGCAGCAGCGAGTGGCTGGAACAGCGAGGCGCTCACGGTGTGCTTTCTGAAAGTCCTTTCCGACACTATCCAAGATGAACTGGCCACTCGGGAACCACCGGACAATCTCGAGTCCCTGATCAAGTTGGCCTCACGCATTGACCAGCGTCTGAGAGAGAGAGAACTCAACCGTAGACCTCTAGCCCCTATCAGTCCCAGCTCCGAGTCCCCACCTTTATCCTCGCTGGCTCCACCGGAACCCATGCAGATTGGATGCATCTCCCAGGCTGAGAGAGACCGCCGGATGAGGGAGCGACGCTGTCTATATTGCGACAAACCGGGCCATTTCCGTTCCACGTGCCCCGGGCTCCAGGGAAACGCTCTGTCCCCTCCTCCCATCCGTCCAACTCCCGTCTGCTCATTCCAGTCACCCTTTCCTGGGACAACCACAAGCTTCACCTTCAAGCCTTGGTAGACTCTGGAGCCGCAGGTAAAATTAATGGATGGTGTCTGGGCGAAGGAGAATGGCGTTCCCTCTGAACCTCTAAGTGACCCCATGAGGGTTACTACATTGGATGGAAGCCCTTTGGGATCTGGACTTGTCACTCATGTCACTACCTCCTTGCGACTTTCAGTTTCACAACACCAGGAATTGATGAACTTTCAATTGATCTCCTGTTCCGAGTTCCCTCTCGTCCTTGGATACCCCTGGCTTCACAGCCATAAGCTACTTGTATTTTCCCGAATTCCCCGAGTTCTATTCCCGAGTCTTTAGAATCCATCGACCTGACCTGAGTTCCCGAGTGTTACCATGACCTCAAACTGGTATTTAGCAAACAGAGGGCCACCATGCTACCACCCCATAGACCTTATGATTGCCCCATCGAACTGTTTCCGGGCACTTGCCCCCCCAGGGGTCGGATCTTTTCCCTATCTCCACCCGAACGAGCTGCTATGGATACCTACATCAAGGAGGCCTCATGCGTCCATCCACCTCCCCGGCGGGAGCAGGGTTTTTCTTTGTGGCCAAGAAAGACGGTGGATTACGTCCTTGCATCGACTACCGGGGACTCAATGCCATAACCGTCCGTAACCGTTACCCGCTACCCCTTATGGCCACAGCCTTCGAGCTGCTCCAGGAAGCAGTTGTTTTCACTAAGCTTGACCTGCGGAACGCATACCATCTTGTGCGGATCAGACCTGGTGACGAGTGGAAGAACGCTTTCAACACGCCTACTGGTCACTATGAATACTTGGTGATGCCCTTCGGCCTGACCAACGCCCCAGCGGTGTTCCAAGCGCTCATAAACAATGTGCTTAGGGATATGCTTAACATATTTGTGTTCGTTTACTTGGATGACATCCTCATCTTTTTGAGCTCTCTTCAAGAACACACAAAGCATGTCAGACAAGTACTCAAACGCCTCCTAGACAGCCATCTGTACGTTAAGCCGGAAAAATGTGAATTCCATTCATCCCGAGTACAATTCCTGGGATTTGTAGTGGAACCCGGTCGAGTCCAAATGGACCCCAGGAAGGTAGGGGGCGGTAGCGGATTGGCCCACCCCCAAATCCATTAAGGAAGTTCAGCGTTTCCTGGGCTTCACTAACTTTTACCGCAAGTTCATCAAGAACTTCAGCTTGGTGGCAGCCCCTCTCTCAGCTTTAACCAAGGGTGGCAATGCAAGGTTTTTGTGGGGAAGAGAAGCTGAGACGGCCTTCCAAGGACTCAAGCAGCGCGTCCTCTCTGCTCCCATCCTGATACTACCGACTACGGATGAACCGTTTGTGGTGGAGGTAGATGCCTCAGAGGTTGGTGTTGGAGCTGTCCTGTCTCAGAGGGGTGAAGACAAGAAGCTTCATCCGTGCGCTTTCTTCTCACCCCGGCTTACCCCGGCTGAGAGGAACTACGATGTGGGGGATCGTGAACTCCTAGCGGTTAAGATGGCATTGAAGGAATGGAGACATTGGCTCGAGGGGGCTTCTCACCCGTTTCAAGTGCTTTACGGACCACAAAAATCTGGAGTATATCCAGCAGGCGAAGCGGTTGAACTCTAGACAAGCTAGATGGTCTCTTTTCTTCAATCGATTCCAGTTTATCCTCACCTATCGGCCCGGGTCGAAGAATTTCAAACCGGATGCCCTGTCCCGAGTCTACGCTCCTGCCATTCGAGATGACACGGACATGCCTGTCCTTCCTCCTGCTAAGATCGTGGCTCCGATCTCGTGGCAAGTTGAGGATACCGTGAGACGAGCTCAAGCTATTGAACCGGACCCGAAAGGAGGTCCTGCCAATCGGTTGTTTGTCCCCAAGGCAGTGAGGACTCAGGTCCTTCTGTGGGGGCACTCCTCTCGCCTCACCTGTCACCCGGGCGTAGGTCGCACCTTGGAGTTCATCCAGCGTAAGTTCTGGTGGCCTACCATAAGAGAAGACGTTGCCACTTTCGTCAATGTCTGCCCCGTGTGCTGCCAGGGTAAATCTTCTCACCTCCGCCTGCAAGGACTCCTTCACCCTTTACCTGTTCCCCACAGACCCTGGTCCCATATCTCGTTGGACTTTATTACTGGCCTTCCTCCATCCCATGGCAATACTACTATCCTAGTCATAATCGACAGGTTTTCTAAGGCGGCCAGGTTCGTCCCCTGACTAAGTTACCTTCTGCCAAGGAAACGGCTGAGTTGGTAATTAATCATGTGTTCCGAGTCTTCGGCATTTCTCAAGATATGGTTTCTGACAGAGGTCCCGAGTTCGCCTCTAGGTTTTGGAAGGCCTTCTGCCAACTCATGGAGGCTTCTGCCAGTCTATCTTCAGGGTACCATCCGGAGTCCAACGGCCAAACAGAGGATGAATCAAGAGCTGGAAACCACCCTCCGATGTATGACTCGTAACAACCCGTCCACATGGTCGTCCTTCATTGTTTGGGCCGAATACGCGCACAACACCTTGCGCTCCTCCTCCACTGGTATGTCCCCGCATGAGTGTCAGTTTGGCTATGCCCCTCCATTGTTCCCGAACCAGGAGGCAGAAGTCAGAGTGCCTTCAGCCTTGAAGTTCGTCAGACGCTGTCGGCTTATGTGGAGGAAGACCCGTCTTAATCTTATGCGTTCCTCACAGAGGTACCAACAACAAGCCAACAGACGTCGCCGTCCAGGGCCTACCCTGCGCCCCGGCCAGAGAGTCTGGCTCTCCACAAGAGACTTACCACTACGGGTGGAGTCTCGCAAGCTGTCCCAATAATACATCGGTCCCTTTAAGGTTGCCAGGAGAGTTAACCCAGTTTCTTATCGCCTACACTTACCCAGATCCCTTAAGATTAATCCCACATTTCACATTTCCTTATTAAGACCTGTTGTTTTTTTCCCCTTGTCCCGGCAGACAGACCTCCCCCTCCGCCTCGTGTCATTGGAGGCCAGCCGGCTTATACCGTCCATCGGATACTGGATTCCCGCCGGGTGCAGCGGTCCTGGCAGTATCTGGTGGACTGGGAAGGCTACGGTCCCGAGGAGCGCTCCTGGGTTCCTGCCAAAGACATACTGGACCCTGACCTCATTCATCAGTTCAGGGCCCTCCACCCTGAGAGAGCTGGTAGGAACGTCAGGAGCCGTTCCTAGGGGGGAGAATCTGTCAGGATTTGGCCAGGGTTGTTCCGGTTTTTGGTCACTAGATGCCCCCATTGTGCCTTTTGAGCTTTTGTTTTCCCTTGATCCCCATTATTATTTGCACCTGTGCCTCGTTTCCCCTGACTGTATTTAAACCCTTTGTTTTCCTCAGTTCTGTGCTCTGTGTTTGTATGTTAGCACCCAGCCCTAGTACTCTGTCAACTCTTGTAGATCCCGGTGGATTCTCTTGTGGAATTCTGTTTTTTTTTGTTCTTGTTTGTTTGTTTTTTGAGTATCTTTTAAGGCTTTTTGTGCTTTACCTTCCACCTTGTGGATTTACCTTTTTGTCTTGGAGGATTACCTTAGTTCTTGTGGAATTCCTTTTGAGGTTGTGGAGTTACATGTTTTCCTGAAGAACTTCACTTTTTACTTCATTAAATACACCGTCTCAAGTACTGCTGTGTCTGCCTCATCTTCTGGGTTCTGCCGACTATTCGTGGCTCAGTTGGTTAAGTGACTGTTTCTCACTCCGGAGACCCGGGTTCGTAACCGGGTCCTGACAACAGGTGAATATAGAGACATTACAGGACAGGTGAATATAGAGACATTACAGGACAGGTGAATATAGAGACATTACAGAACAGGTGAATATAGAGACATTACAGAACAGGTGAATGTAGAGACATTACAGAACAGGTGAATATAGAGACATTACAGGACAGGTAGAGAAGGAACAGGTGAATATAGAGACATTACAGAACAGGTGAATATAGAGACATTACAGGACAGGTAGAGAAGGAACAGGTGAATATAGAGACATTACAGAACAGGTAGAGAAGGAACAGGTGAATATAGAGACATTACAGAACAGGTGAATATAGAGACATTACAGAACAGGTGAATATAGAGACATTACAGGACAGGTAGAGAAGGAACAGGTGCATATAGAGACATTACAGAACAGGTGAATATAGAGACATTACAGAACAGGTGAATATAGAGACATTACAGGACAGGTGAATATAGAGACATTACAGAACAGGTGAATATAGAGACATTACAGGACAGGTAGAGAAGGAACAGGTGAATATAGAGACATTACAGAACAGGTGAATATAGAGACATTACAGGACAGGTAGAGAAGGAACAGGTGAATATAGAGACATTACAGAACAGGTGAATATAGAGACATTACAGAACCGGTGAATATAGAGACATTACAGGACAGGTAGAGAAGGAACAGGTGAATATAGAGACATTACACGACAGGTAGAGAAGGAACAGGTGAATATAGAGACATTACAGAACAGGTGAATATAGAGACATTACAGAACAGGTGAATATAGAGACATTACAGGACAGGTAGAGAAGGAACAGGTGAATATAGAGACATTACAGAACAGGTAGAGAAGGAACAGGTGAATATAGAGACATTACAGACAGGTGAATATAGAGACATTACAGAACAGGTGAATATAGAGACATTAGAACCGAATATAGAGACATTACAGGACAGGTAGAGAAGGAACAGGTGAATATAGAGACATTACACGACAGGTAGAGAAGGAACAGGTGAATATAGAGACATTACAGAACAGGTGAATATAGAGACATTACAGAACAGGTAGAGAAGGAACAGGTGAATATAGAGACATTACAGAACAGGTGAATATAGAGATATTACAGAACAGGTAGAGAAGGAACAGGTGAATATAGAGACATTACAGAACAGGTGAATATAGAGATATTACAGAACAGGTAGAGAAGGAACAGGTGAATATAGAGACATTACAGGACAGGTGAATATAGAGATATTACAGAACAGGTAGAGAAGGAACAGGTGAATATAGAGACATTACAGGACAGGTGAATATAGAGACAGGACAGGTAGAGAAGGAACAGGTGAATATAGAGACATTACAGAACAGGTGAATATAGAGACATTACAGAACAGGTGAATATAGAGACATTACAGGACAGGTGAATATAGAGACATTACAGGACAGGTGAATATAGAGACATTACAGGACAGGTAGAGGAGGAACAGGTGAATATATAGAGACATTACAGAACAGGTGAATATAGAGACATTACAGAACAGGTGAATATAGAGACATTACAGGACAGGTGAATATAGAGACATTACAGGACAGGTAGAGAAGGAACAGGTGAATATAGAGACATTACAGAACAGGTGAATATAGAGACATTACAGGACAGGTAGAGAAGGAACAGGTGAATATAGAGACATTACAGAACAGGTGAATATAGAGACATTACAGGACAGGTAGAGAAGGAACAGGTGAATATAGAGACATTACAGAACAGGTGAATATAGAGACATTACAGAACAGGTGAATATAGAGACATTACAGGACAGGTAGAGAAGGAACAGGTGAATATAGAGACATTACAGAACAGGTAGAATGAATATAGAGACATTACAGGACAGGTGAATATAGAGATATTACAGAACAGGTAGAGAAGGAACAGGTGAATATAGAGATATTACAGAACAGGTGAATATAGAGACATTACAGGACAGGTGAATATAGAGACATTACAGAACAGGTGAATATAGAGACATTACAGAACCGGTGAATATAGAGACATTACAGGACAGGTAGAGAAGGAACAGGTGAATATAGAGACATTACAGGACAGGTAGAGAAGGAACAGGTGAATATAGAGACATTACAGAACAGGTGAATATAGAGACATTACAGAACAGGTGAATATAGAGACATTACAGGACAGGTAGAGAAGGAACAGGTGAATATAGAGACATTACAGAACAGGTAGAGAAGGAACAGGTGAATATAGAGACATTACAGGACAGGTGAATATAGAGACATTACAGAACAGGTGAATATAGAGACATTACAGAACAGGTGAATATAGAGACATTACAGGACAGGTAGAGAAGGAACAGGTGAATATAGAGACATTACACGACAGGTAGAGAAGGAACAGGTGAATATAGAGACATTACAGAACAGGTGAATATAGAGACATTACAGAACAGGTAGAGAAGGAACAGGTGAATATAGAGACATTACAGAACAGGTGAATATAGAGATATTACAGAACAGGTAGAGAAGGAACAGGTGAATATAGAGACATTACAGAACAGGTGAATATAGAGATATTACAGAACAGGTAGAGAAGGAACAGGTGAATATAGAGACATTACAGGACAGGTGAATATAGAGATATTACAGAACAGGTAGAGAAGGAACAGGTGAATATAGAGACATTACAGGACAGGTGAATATAGAGACATTACAGGACAGGTAGAGAAGGAACAGGTGAATATAGAGACATTACAGAACAGGTGAATATAGAGACATTACAGAACAGGTGAATATAGAGACATTACAGGACAGGTGAATATAGAGACATTACAGGACAGGTGAATATAGAGACATTACAGGACAGGTAGAGGAGGAACAGGTGAATATAGAGACATTACAGAACAGGTGAATATAGAGACATTACAGAACAGGTGAATATAGAGACATTACAGGACAGGTGAATATAGAGACATTACAGGACAGGTAGAGAAGGAACAGGTGAATATAGAGACATTACAGAACAGGTGAATATAGAGACATTACAGGACAGGTGAATATAGAGACATTACAGGACAGGTAGAGAAGGAACAGGTGAATATAGAGACATTACAGAACAGGTGAATATAGAGACATTACAGAACAGGTGAATATAGAGACATTACAGGACAGGTAGAGAAGGAACAGGTGAATATAGAGACATTACAGAACAGGTAGAGAAGGAACAGGTGAATATAGAGACATTACAGGACAGGTGAATATAGAGATATTACAGAACAGGTAGAGAAGGAACAGGTGAATATAGAGACATTACAGAACAGGTGAATATAGAGACATTACAGGACAGGTAGAGAAGGAACAGGTGAATATAGAGACATTACACGACAGGTAGAGAAGGAACAGGTGAATATAGAGACATTACAGAACAGGTGAATATAGAGACATTACAGAACAGGTGAATATAGAGACATTACAGGACAGGTAGAGAAGGAACAGGTGAATATAGAGACATTACAGAACAGGTAGAGAAGGAACAGGTGAATATAGAGACATTACAGGACAGGTGAATATAGAGATATTACAGAACAGGTAGAGAAGGAACAGGTGAATATAGAGACATTACAGAACAGGTGAATATAGAGACATTACAGGACAGGTAGAGAAGGAACAGGTGAATATAGAGACATTACAGGACAGGTAGAGAAGGAACAGGTGAATATAGAGACATTACAGAACAGGTGAATATAGAGACATTACAGAACAGGTGAATATAGAGACATTACAGGACAGGTAGAGAAGGAACAGGTGAATATAGAGACATTACAGAACAGGTAGAGAAGGAACAGGTGAATATAGAGACATTACAGGACAGGTGAATATAGAGACATTACAGAACAGGTGAATATAGAGACATTACAGAACCGGTGAATATAGAGACATTACAGGACAGGTAGAGAAGGAACAGGTGAATATAGAGACATTACAGGACAGGTAGAGAAGGAACAGGTGAATATAGAGACATTACAGAACAGGTGAATATAGAGACATTACAGAACAGGTAGAGAAGGAACAGGTGAATATAGAGACATTACAGAACAGGTGAATATAGAGACATTACAGAACAGGTAGAGAAGGAACAGGTGAATATAGAGACATTACAGAACAGGTGAATATAGAGATATTACAGAACAGGTAGAGAAGGAACAGGTGAATATAGAGACATTACAGGACAGGTGAATATAGAGATATTACAGAACAGGTAGAGAAGGAACAGGTGAATATAGAGACATTACAGAACAGGTGAATATAGAGACATTACAGGACAGGTAGAGAAGGAACAGGTGAATATAGAGACATTACAGAACAGGTGAATATAGAGACATTACAGAACAGGTGAATATAGAGACATTACAGGACAGGTGAATATAGAGACATTACAGAACAGGTGAATATAGAGACATTACAGAACAGGTGAATATAGAGACATTACAGGACAGGTGAATATAGAGATATTACAGAACAGGTAGAGAAGGAACAGGTGAATATAGAGACATTACAGGACAGGTGAATATAGAGACATTACAGGACAGGTAGAGAAGGAACAGGTGAATATAGAGACATTACAGAACAGGTGAATATAGAGACATTACAGAACAGGTGAATATAGAGACATTACAGGACAGGTAGAGGAGGAACAGGTGAATATAGAGACATTACAGAACAGGTGAATATAGAGACATTACAGAACAGGTGAATATAGAGACATTACAGGACAGGTGAATATAGAGACATTACAGGACAGGTAGAGAAGGAACAGGTGAATATAGAGACATTACAGAACAGGTGAATATAGAGACATTACAGGACAGGTAGAGAAGGAACAGGTGAATATAGAGACATTACAGAACAGGTGAATATAGAGACATTACAGGACAGGTAGAGAAGGAACAGGTGAATATAGAGACATTACAGAACAGGTGAATATAGAGACATTACAGAACAGGTGAATATAGAGACATTACAGGACAGGTAGAGAAGGAACAGGTGAATATAGAGACATTACAGAACAGGTAGAGAAGGAACAGGTGAATATAGAGACATTACAGGACAGGTGAATATAGAGATATTACAGAACAGGTAGAGAAGGAACAGGTGAATATAGAGACATTACAGAACAGGTGAATATAGAGACATTACAGAACAGGTGAATATAGAGATATTACAGAACAGGTAGAGAAGGAACAGGTGAATATAGAGACATTACAGAACAGGTGAATATAGAGACATTACAGGACAGGTAGAGAAGGAACAGGTGAATATAGAGACATTACAGAACAGGTGAATATAGAGACATTACAGAACAGGTGAATATAGAGACATTACAGGACAGGTGAATATAGAGACATTACAGAACAGGTGAATATAGAGACATTACAGAACAGGTGAATATAGAGACATTACAGGACAGGTGAATATAGAGATATTACAGAACAGGTAGAGAAGGAACAGGTGAATATAGAGACATTACAGGACAGGTGAATATAGAGACATTACAGGACAGGTAGAGAAGGAACAGGTGAATATAGAGACATTACAGAACAGGTGAATATAGAGACATTACAGAACAGGTGAATATAGAGACATTACAGGACAGGTAGAGGAGGAACAGGTGAATATAGAGACATTACAGAACAGGTGAATATAGAGACATTACAGAACAGGTGAATATAGAGACATTACAGGACAGGTGAATATAGAGACATTACAGGACAGGTAGAGAAGGAACAGGTGAATATAGAGACATTACAGAACAGGTGAATATAGAGACATTACAGGACAGGTAGAGAAGGAACAGGTGAATATAGAGACATTACAGAACAGGTGACTATAGAGACATTACAGGACAGGTAGAGAAGGAACAGGTGAATATAGAGACATTACAGAACAGGTAGAGAAGGAACAGGTGAATATAGAGACATTACAGGACAGGTGAATATAGAGATATTACAGAACAGGTAGAGAAGGAACAGGTGAATTTTACAGAACAGGTGAATATAGAGACATTACAGAACAGGTGAATATAGAGACATTACAGGACAGGTAGAGAAGGAACAGGTGAATATAGAGATATTACAGAACAGGTAGAGAAGGAACAGGTGAATATAGAGACATTACAGAACAGGTGAATATAGAGACATTACAGAACAGGTGAATATAGAGACATTACAGGACAGGTGAATATAGAGACATTACAGGACAGGTGAATATAGAGACATTACAGGACAGGTAGAGGAGGAACAGGTGAATATAGAGACATTACAGGACAGGTGAATATAGAGATATTACAGAACAGGTAGAGAAGGAACAGGTGAATATAGAGACATTACACGACAGGTAGAGAAGGAACAGGTGAATATAGAGACATTACAGGTCAGGTGAATATAGAGACATTACAGAACACGTGAATATAGAGACATTACAGAACAGGTGAATATAGAGACATTACAGAACACGTGAATATAGAGACATTACAGAACAGGTGAATATAGAGACATTACAGGACAGGTAGAGAAGGAACAGGTGAATATAGAGACATTACAGGACAGGTAGAGAAGGAACAGGTGAATATAGAGACATTACAGAACAGGTGAATATAGAGACATTACAGGACAGGTGAATATAGAGACATTACAGGACAGGTGAATATAGAGACATTACAGGACAGGTGAATATAGAGACATTACAGGACAGGTAGAGGAGGAACAGGTGAATATAGAGACATTACAGGACAGGTAGAGGAGGAACAGGTGAATATAGAGACATTACAGGACAGGTGAATATAGAGACATTACAGGACAGGTGAATATAGAGACATTACAGGACAGGTAGAGGAGGAACAGGTGAATATAGAGACATTACAGGACAGGTAGAGAAGGAACAGGTGAATATAGAGACATTACAGAACAGGTAGAGGAAGGAACAGGTGAATATAGAGACATTACAGAACATGTAGAGGAAGGAACAGGTGAATATAGAGATATTACAGGACAGGTAGAGGAAGGAACAGGTGAGTAGGTAAATATAGGCCTACTGTTTGAACAGGACAGTACAGAGCAGGGCTGAACCATGTTATGAAACACTGGCGACGCCCCTGGGCAGAACTAACTTTAACTTGCACCTTGTTTTATGCAGATGTGAATGTCATTGAGAAAGGTTTCATACTGTGAACATCCTTTATGAATTTTAAAATAATCCAATAGGTAATCATCTAGTTTTTCTAAAGTATTTTAGAAATCAAATTAAATGTAATAAAATGTAGTAATTTACTCCCCAACCCTGACTAGATGGGAGGGGTTGAGGGACAGGGTGTTTCCACCTCTAACTAGCATAGGTACATGTAAGGTTTAGCCTGATACCCCTTAGGGTCTTACAATGACCTATCAATGGTGAAATACAGTGACCTATCAATGGTGATACAGTGACCTATCAATGGTGAAATACAGTGACCTATCAATGGTGAAATACAATGACCTATCAATGGTGAAATACAGTGACCTATCAATGGTGAAATACAGTGACCTATCAATGGTAAAATACAGTGACCTATCAATGGTGAAATGCAGTGACCTATCAATGGTGAAATGCAGTGACCTATCAATGGTGAAATACAGTGACCTATCAATGGTAAAATACAGTGACCTATCAATGGTGAAATACAGTGACCTATCAATGGTGAAATACAGTGACCTATCAATGGTGAAATACAGTGACCTATCAATGGTGAAATGCAGTGACCTATCAATGGTGAAATGCAGTGACCTATCAATGGTGAAAGAATAAACACAGGATGTTTAAGGAAATTATATGGAACATTTTATCTAAATGTGTGCATCACTACCTTTGTAACATTTACAAATGTGGTAGTTATAATTTATAAATGGTGAGCTAGCTGTTTGTAAATGCCATTATAAATGGTTCATTACCATTCAAATAAATTGCTACCAATAATTATTTTGTGTGGATGATCAGTTTTCTAGTGTGTGACCAGATAATCAGGACTTTTTTAAAGAGAGTAAACAAACACCCGTACAACGAACCCGTTTTTAAAATAGTTTACTAATGTCCCATACAGAATGAGCAAGTATTTATGTGTAACCATATTCAAAGTTAGTGCAAAACTAGAACTTGAAATGTTCCTAGACATGTGACAATATCACAGAAGAAAATGTAATTAGACAAAAAAAAATCTTTAATCTCAAAAACCATGATCTCTTTTATAGCATCAGCTATCACTACTGGGGGAGTCTAGTTGATTCACTACTGGGGGAGTCTAGTTGATTCACTACTGGGGGAGTCTAGTTGATTCACTACTGGGGGAGTCTAGTTGATTCACTACTGGGGGAGTCTAGTTGATTCACTACTGGGGAGTCTAGTTGATTCACTACTGGGGAGTCTAGTTGATTCACTACTGGGGGAGTCTAGTTGATTCACTACTGGGGGAGTCTAGTTGATTCACTACTGGGGGAGTCTAGTTGATTCACTACTGGGGGAGTCTAGTTGATTCACTACTGGGGGAGTCTAGTTGATTCACTACTGATTCACTACTGGGGAGTCTAGTTGATTCACTACTGGGGGAGTCTAGTTGATTCACTACTGGGGGAGTCTAGTTGATTCACTACTGGGGGAGTCTAGTTGATTCACTACTGGCATCGGGGAGTCTAGTTGATTCACTACTGGGGGAGTCTAGTTGATTCACTACTGGGGGAGTCTAGTTGATTCACTACTGGCGGCGGGGAGTCTAGTTGATTCACTACTGGGTGAGTCTAGTTGATTCACTACTGGCGGCGGGGAGTCTAGTTGATTCACTACTGGGGAGTCTAGTTGATTCACTACTGGGGAGTCTAGTTGATTCACTACTGGGGGAGTCTAGTTGATTCACTACTGGGGGAGTCTAGTTGATTCACTACTGGGGGAGTCTAGTTGATTCACTACTGGGGGAGTCTAGTTGATTCACTACTGGGGGGAGTCTAGTTGATTCACTACTGGGGGAGTCTAGTTGATTCACTACTGGGGGAGTCTAGTTGATTCACTACTGGCGTCGGGGAGTCTAGTTGATTCACTACTGGGGGAGTCTAGTTGATTCACTACTGGCGTTGGGGAGTCTAGTTGATTCACTACTGGCGTTGGGGAGTCTTGTTGATTCACTACTGGCGTTGGGGAGTCTGATTGATTCACTACTGGCGTTGGGGAGTCTAGTTGATTCACTACTGGCGTTGGGGAGTCTAGTTGATTCACTACTGGCGTTGGGGAGTCTAGTTGATTCACTACTGGCGTTGGGGAGTCTAGTTGATTCACTACTGGCGTTGGGGAGTCTAGTTGATTCACTACTGGCGTTGGGGAGTCTAGTTGATTCACTACTGGCGTTGGGGAGTCTAGTTGATTCCCTCCTGGCGTTGGGGAGTTTAGTTGATTCTCTCCTGGCGTTGGGGAGTCTAGTTGATTCCCTCCTGGCGTTGGGGAGTTTAGTTGATTGCCAGGCACAGCCACTGGAAAAAGAAAACAAATCCAGTCAGACAGACAAACAAACGAACAGACAGACTGTCTGTACAACACAGTCCACGAGCTGGGTGACCAGTAGAGAAAACGCTGACGAAGACTATCTGTTATTATTATTATTATTAAGACTGTCGCTAAAACACTTATTTTTCTCTGATGACTGGTTCTTCAGAACACATTCAAACCTAAACAATATGGCAGTTTGTTCCTTTAACAATATGGCAGTTTGTTCCTTTAACAATATGGCAGTTTGTTCCTTAAACAATATGGCAGTTTGTTCCTTAAACAATATGGCAGTTTGTTCCTTTAACAATATGGCAGTTTGTTCCTTTAACAATATGGCAGTTTGTTCCTTTAACAATATGGCAGTTTGTTCCTTTAACAATATGGCAGTTTGTTCCTTAAACAATATGGCAGTTTGTTCCTTTAACAATATGGCAGTTTGTTCCTTTAACAATATGGCAGTTTGTTCCTTTAACAATATGGCAGTTTGTTCCTTAAACAATATGGCAGTTTGTTCCTTTAACAATATGGCAGTTTGTTCCTTAAACAATATGGCAGTTTGTTCCTTTAACAATATGGCAGTTTGTTCCTTAAACAATATGGCAGTTTGTTCCTTTAACAATATGGCAGTTTGTTCCTTTAACAATATGGCAGTTTGTTCCTTTAACAATATGGCAGTTTGTTCCTTTAACAATATGGCAGTTTGTTCCTTAAACAATATGGCAGTTTGTTCCTTTAACAATATGGCAGTTTGTTCCTTTAACAATATGGCAGTTTGTTCCTTTAACAATATGGCAGTTTGTTCCTTAAACAATATGGCAGTTTGTTCCTTTAACAATATGGCAGTTTGTTCCTTTAACAATATGGCAGTTTGTTCCTTTAACAATATGTTTGTTCCTTAAACAATATGGCAGTTTGTTCCTTTAACAATATGGCAGTTTGTTCCTTTAACAATATGGCAGTTTGTTCCTTTAACAATATGGCAGTTTGTTCCTTTAACAATATGGCAGTTTGTTCCTTTAACAATATGGCAGTTTGTTCCTTTAACAATATGGCAGTTTGTTCCTTTAACAATATGGCAGTTTGTTCCTTTAACAATATGGCAGTTTATGTTTGTTCCTTTAACAATATGGCAGTTTGTTCCTTTAACAATATGGCAGTTTGTTCCTTTAACAATATGGCAGTTTGTTCCTTTAACAATATGGCAGTTTGTTCCTTTAACAATATGGCAGTTTGTTCCTTTAACAATATGGTTCAGTTTGTTCCTTTAACAATATGGCAGTTTGTTCCTTAATAATTTGTTCCTTTAACAATATGGAAGTTTGTTCCTTTAACAATATGGCAGTTTGTTCCTTTAACAATATGGCAGTTTGTTCCTTTAACAATATGGCAGTTTGTTCCTTTAACAATATGGCAGTTTGTTCCTTTAACAATATGGCAGTTTGTTCCTTTAACAATATGGCAGTTTGTTCCTTTAACAATATGGCAGTTTGTTCCTTTAACATTATGGCAGTTTGTTCCTTTAACAATATGGCAGTTTGTTCCTTAAACAATATGGCAGTTTGTTCCTTTAACAATATGGCAGTTTGTTCCTTTAACAATATGGCAGTTTGTTCCTTTAATAATATGGCAGTTTGTTCCTTTAACAATATGGCAGTTTGTTCCTTTAACAATATGGCAGTTTGTTCCTTTATATGGCAGTTTGTTCCTTTAACAATATGGCAGTTTGTTCCTTTAACAATATGGCAGTTTGTTCCATTAACAATATGGCAGTTTGTTCCTTTAACAATATGGCAGTTTGTTCCTTTAACAATATGGCAGTTTGTTCCTTTAACAATATGGCAGTTTGTTCCTTTAACAATATGGCAGTTTGTTCCTTTAACAATATGGCAGTTTGTTCCTTAATATGGCAGTTTGTTCCTTTAACAATATGGAAGTTTGTTCCTTTAACAATATGGCAGTTTGTTCCTTTAACAATATGGCAGTTTGTTCCTTTAACAATATGGCAGTTTGTTCCTTTAACAATATGGCAGTTTGTTCCTTTAACAATATGGCAGTTTGTTCCTTTAACAATATGGCAGTTTGTTCCTTTAACAATATGGCAGTTTGTTCCTTTAACAATATGGCAGTTTGTTCCATTAACAATATGGCAGTTTGTTCCTTTAACAATATGGCAGTTTTTTTAACAATATGGCAGCACCCAAATACTATCTGTTACTGTAAACAGTTGAGTTTAGCGAGACAATTCCTCCTTCCATGCACAATGGTGACCAACATATTGAGTTAAACCACAGTACTATATAATGAAATAGACAAACAGAAGTACATACTTGGGACACATCCAACTCAATCTTCCCAGAGGCGTTGGTATCCAGAGTTTTAAACATCTCTGGTTGGGATTCAAAACAGAAAGAGGTTATTAATCCAATGCAATATTCAATGAATTGATCAATTACCAAATCAGTTAACTAATCTGTCAAATCCAAGTTATTGTGCTGCTGAGACATACTGTTCAAGGACCTATATCATCTACGGTTTGGAGGATGTTCCAGGATGCCAAACATTTGCAGGATGTTCCAGGATGCCAAACATTTGCAGGATGTTCCAGGATGCCAAACATTTGCAGGATGTTCCAGGATGCCAAACATTTGCAGGATGCCAAACATTTGCAGGATGTTCCAGGATGCCAAACATTTGTAGGATGTTCCAGGATGCCAAACATTTGCAGGATGCCAAACTTTTGCAGGGTGTTCCAGGATACCAAACTTTTTCAGGATGTTCCAGGATGCCAAACATTTGCAGGATGTTCCAGGATGCCAAACATTTGCAGGATGTTCCAGGATACCAAACATTTGCAGGATGTTCCAGGATGCCAAACTTTTGCAAGATGTTCCAGGAAGCCAAACATTTGCAGGATGTTCCAGGATGCCAAACTTTTGCAGGATGTTCAAGGATGCCAAACATGTGCAGGATGTTCCAGGATGCCAAACATCTGCAGGATGTTCCAGGATGCCAAACATTTGCAGGATGCCAAACTTTTGCAGGGTGTTCCAGGATACCAAACTTTTTCAGCATGTTCCAGGATGCCAAACATTTGCAGGATGTTCCAGGATACCAAACATTTGCAGGATGTTCCGGAAGCAACAGACAAACATATTATCTGTACACTGTATGTCCTTATCTTTGCTTGATTATGGCGGGGGTTTTGTATTCACAGAACCGCAACCGAAATTTCCCCGCCGGTAGAATACATTTGTAGTCATATATTCTCTATTTGCATCCCAATGTTGATGGAAGAGTTGTGTTATTGTTGAATTGACTTACTGAAGAGCATTTCAACTCTGATGAGACAGTCCACGAAACAGTGAAAGTCGATGGCATAGTGGGCGCTGGCATAACGATTCACGATGACCTGCAGCACTGCACTGTTGATGTGGAAGCCTGAGGAAAAGGACATGGTCATAGAAATACAATGAATAGATTATATTAATATGGACATAACATTCCACTTACAGTAACCATCCCAGTAACCATCCAGAGCAATGGTTGTCAATCTATCTACAGGGGTTCCTGGTCTATCTACAGGGGTACCTGGTCTATCTACAGGGGTTCCTGGTCTATCTACAGGGGGTACCTGGTCTATCTACAGGGGATACCTGACCTGTCTACAGGGGGTACCTGGTCTATCTACAGGGGGTACCTGACCTGTCTACAGGGGGTACCTGACCTGTCTACAGGGGGTACCTTACCCGTCTACAGGGGTTCCTGACCCATCTACAGGGGATACCTGACCTGTCTACAGGGGATACCTGACCTGTCTACAGGGGGTACCTGGTCTGTCTACAGGGGGTACCTGGTCTATCTACAGGGGGTACCTGGTCTATCTAGGTCTATCTACAGGGGGTACCTGGTCTATCTACAGGGGGTACCTGGTCTATCTACAGGGGATACCTGACCTGTCTACAGGGGGTACCTGGCCTATCTACAGGGGGTACCTGGTCTATCTACAGGGGGTAACTGGTCTATCTACAGGGGGTACCTGTCCTATCTACAGGGGTACCTGGTCTATCTACAGGGGGTACCTGGTCTATCTACAGGGGTACCTTACCCGTCTACAGGGGTTCCTGACCCATCTACAGGGGGTACTTGGTCTATCTACAGGGGGTACCTGTCCTATCTACAGGGGGTACCTGGTCTATCTACAGGGGGTACCTGGTCTATCTACAGGGGGTACCTGGTCTATCTACAGGGGGTACCTGGTCTATCTACAGGGGGTACCTGGTCTATCTACAGGGGGTACCTGGCCTATCTACAGGGGTACCTGGCCTATCTACAGGGGGTACCTGGTCTATCTACAGGGGGTACCTGGTCTATCTACAGGGGGTACCTGGTCTATCTACAGGGGGTACCTGGTCTATCTACAGGGGGTACCTGTCCTATCTACAGGGGGTACCTGGTCTATCTACAGGGGGTACCTGGTCTATCTACAGGGGGTACCTGTCCTATCTACAGGGGGTACCTGGTCTATCTACAGGGGGTACCTGGTCTATCTACAGGGGGTACCTGGTCTATCTACAGGGGGTACCTGTCCTATCTACAGGGGGTACCTGGTCTATCTACAGGGGGTACCTGGTCTATCTACAGGGGGTACCTGGTCTATCTACAGGGGGTACCTGGTCTATCTACAGGGGGTACCTGGTCTATCTACTGGGGGTACCTGGCCTATCTACAGGGGGTTCCTGACCCGTCTACAGGGGTACCTGACCTATCTACAGAGGGTAACTGGTCTGTCTACAGGGGGTACCTGTCCTTTCTACAGGGGGTACCTGTCCTTTCTACAGGGGGTACCTGGATAGATTTAAGAAAATAATGATCAGTTGCACATGAGGGCAGTGGTGTAGGACGCACTGCTCCTGCCACCCCCTGCGGCCCCCCACAGATCTTGCAGTTCCCTGCGGCCCCCCCCCAAAAAAAAAAATGTGTGTGTTACCTGCTTCTGTCAGAGCACCTCTCATCTCATGTGAACTCATAGTTCCAGAGCGGTCTGAGTCGTAACTCTTGAAAATTTCCTGAAGATACCAACCACAACATGATGACCAATCAGAACAGAGAAACATATATTACACAGTTAATACATACTGAGGGGGGGGGGGGGGTCCTACATCTGAACTTCTATTTAGTCACATTTTCCCTTAGTCATGCACTGATGTCAATGGTAGTTTAATAGATGTCACTGGTAGTTTAATTTAGATGTCACTGGAAGTTTAATAGATGTCACTGGAAGTTTAATAGATGTCACTAGATGTCACTGGAAGTTTAATAGATGTCACTGGAAGTTTAATAGATGTCACTGGTAGTTTAATAGATGTCACTGGTAGTTTAATAGATGTCACTGGAAGTTTAATAGATGTCACTGGAAGTTTAATAGATGTCACTGGTTTAAGTTTTTAATAGATGTCACTGGAAGTTTAATAGATGTCCCTGGAAGTTTAATAGTTTAATTTAGATGTCACTGGTAGTTTAATAGATGTCACTGGAAGTTTAATAGATGTCACTGGAAGTTTAATAGATGTCCCTGGAAGTTTAATAGATGTCCCTGGAAGTTTAATAGATGTCACTGGTAGTTTAATAGATGTCACTGGAAGTTTAATAGAGGTCACTGGAAGTTTAATAGATGTCACTGGAAGTTTAATAGATGTCCCTGGAAGTTTAATAGATGTCCCTGGAAGTTTAATAGATGTCACTGGTAGTTTAATAGATGTCACTGGAAGTTTAATAGATGTCCCTGGAAGTTTAATAGATGTCACTGGTAGTTTAATAGATGTCACTGGTAGTTTAATAGATGTCACTGGTAGTTTAATAGATGTCACTGGAAGTTTAATAGATGTCACTGGTAGTTTAATAGATGTCACTGGAAGTTTAATAGATGTCCCTGGAAGTTAGGATTCACCCAGGGGTAAACAGTAGACTCATCACAGTATGATTTAGTAAACTCAATCATACATGATCCAGTGAGACCTGTACATCAACAACAACACCTTCAACACTCATACCAAGTATTTCTGGATCTTCATCCAAAGCATGTGGAATTCAACCAGTCCCAACTTGGCATTTCCATCTTTCTGGAGACAGATGTCAAGGTTTGTAACCTACAAGGTACAGGAAGTTCTCAAACATTGTCCATGTCAATGGGTGTTCACTATGTGTGGCATGACTCATGTATATATTGATTGGTTCAAATCAGGCATCATTTGAACAATTTACTCCCTCTTTGTAGCCTGGTCCAGGCTAGTCTTATTGAACCCAATGGCAATAGGAGTTGGCTAGACAGCACAAACAGATCTTGGACCAGGCTAGTCTTATTGACACCATTGGCAATAGGAGTTGGCTAGACAACACAAACAGATCTGGGACCAGGTTATAAAACTGCATGGAGCAGTATAAACATCTGTGAAGGTGTCAAATCAAGATAGAGACATAAAAGGAAATAGTTTTTGTAACTGTTAAGGATACATCTAGAAGACTGACAATGTGTCGTCCAGTTTCAAGACTAAAACCTTCCGTCTTGATGTCGGCCCCTGGAAACCATCGGGATAAAATCATTCAGTTGAAATAACATTCATTCTAAGGCTCAATAATATATATAATTATTATAATTTAGAAATTTATTGAAAATGTCTTTACTTTTAGCGAAAACTTTGTTCAGAATTTCAACAAGTTCGAAGACAGTCACTTCGCCGTCCTGTTCGAGAAATAGAACACAGTCAACTCAGGTCATTATTGTGTGTAAAACAGTCAACTCAGGTCATTATTGTGTGTAAAACAGTCAACTCAGGTCATTATTGTGTGTAAAGCAGTCAACTCTGGTCATTATTGTATAGAACACAGTCAACTCTGGTCATTATTGTATAGAACACAGTCAACTCAGGCCATTATTGTATAGAAAGCAGTCAACTCTGGTCATTATTGTATAGAACACAGTCAACTCAGGCCATTATTGTGTGTAAAACAGTCAACTCAGGTCATTATTGTATGTAAAGCAGTCAACTCTGGTCATTATTGTGTGTAAAGCAGTCAACTCTGGTCATTATTGTATGTAAAGCAGTCAACTCTGGTCATTATTGTATAGAACACAGTCAACTCAGGTCATTATTGTGTGTAAAGCAGTCAACTCTGGTCATTATTGTATAGAACACAGTCAACTCAGGTCATTATTGTGTGTAAAGCAGTCAACTCTGGTCATTATTGTATAGAACACAGTCAACTCAGGTCATTATTGTATGTAAAGCAGTCAACTCTGGTCATTATTGTGTGTAAAGCAGTCAACTCTGGTCATTATTGTATAGAACACAGTCAACTCAGGTCATTATTGTGTGTAAAGCAGTCAACTCAGGTCATTATTGTATAGAACACAGTCAACTCAGGTCATTATTGTATGTAAAGCAGTCAACTCTGGTCATTATTGTATAGAACACAGTCAACTCAGGTCATTATTGTATGTAAAGCAGTCAACTCTGGTCATTATTGTGTGTAAAGCAGTCAACTCTGGTCATTATTGTATAGAACACAGTCAACTCAGGTCATTATTGTATGTAAAGCTGTCAACACAGGTCATTATTGTGTGTAAAGCCATCAACTCAGGTCATTATTGTATGTAAAGCGGTCAACTCTGGTCATTATTGTATGTAAAACAGTCAACTCTGGTCATTATTGTATGTAAAGCAGTCAACTCAGGCCATTATTGTATGTAAAGCAGTCAACTCTGGTCATTATTGTGTGTAAAACAGTCACCTCAGGTCATTATTGTGTGTAAAACAGTCAACTCAGGCCATTATTGTGTGTAAAACAGTCAACTCTGGTCATTATTGTATGTAAAGCAGTCAACTCAGGCAATTATTGTATGTAAAGCAGTCAACTCAGGTCATTATTGTGTGTAAAGCAGTCAACTCTGGTCATTATTGTATAGAACACAGTCAACTCAGGTCATTATTGTGTGTAAAGCAGTCAACTCAGGTCATTATTGTGTGTAAAGCAGTCAACTCTGGTCATTATTGTGTGTAAAACAGTCAACTCTGGTCATTATTGTATGTAAAGCAGTCAACTCTGGTCATTATTGTATGTAAAGCAGTCAACTCAGGTCATTATTGTGTGTAAAACCAGAGGGAACTTACACTGCCGGCGATCTGCTTGAACATTTGCTTGAAATTGGGATCCACATCTTTCTCGGCCACTTTAATCTGGAGAGAATAGATGTTGATCAATGAGCATATTTTGGATATATTCTCTCATAAAAGACAGTCGAGAAAACAGTCGTTCTGAATATATTAACAATAGACTCTGGAATTAATAAGGGAACAACTAAGGAGTAGGTCAACAGCTTACCTCCTTCACCTCTTCAGCAGCCACCGAGCCCATTTCACTGGAATAACACAGTTTGTTTCAGTTACACTCTTTATCCACTAGGTGGAGGTATCAGCTAGTCGATACACAGTTTGTTTCAGTTACACTCTTTATCCACTAGGTGGAGGTATCAGCTAGTCGATACACCGTTTGTTTCAGTTACACTCTTTATCCACTAGGTGGAGGTATCAGCTAGTCGATACACAGTTTGTTTCAGTTACACTCTTTATCCACTAGGTGGAGGTATCAGCTAGTCGATACACAGTTTGTTTCAGTTACACTCTTTATCCACTAGGTGGAGGTATCAGCTAGTCGATACACAGTTTGTTTCAGTTACACTCTTTATCCACTAGGTGGAGGTATCAGCTAGTCGATACACAGTTTGTTTCAGTTACACTCTTTATCCACTAGGTGGAGGTATCAGCTAGTCGATACACAGTTTGTTTCAGTTACACTCTTTATCCACTAGGTGGAGGTATCAGCTAGTCGATACACAGTTTGTTTCAGTTACACTCTTTATCCACTAGGTGGAGGTATCAGCTAGTCGATACACAGTTTGTTTCAGTTACACTCTTTATCCACTAGGTGGAGGTATCAGCTAGTCGATACACAGTTTGTTTCAGTTAATCTCTTTATCCCTGGGGCGGCAGGGTAGCCTAGTGGTTAGAGTGTAGGGATGGCAGGTAGCCTAGTGGTTAGAGTGTAGGGACGGCAGGTAGCCTAGTGGTTAGAGTGTAGGGGCGGCAGGTAGCCTAGTGGTTAGAGTGTAGGGATGGCAGGTAGCCTAGTGGTTAGAGTGTAGGGACGGCAGGTAGCCTAGTGGTTAGAGTGTAGGGGCGGCAGGTAGCCTAGTGGTTAGAGTGTAGAGGCGGCAGGTAGCCTAGTGGTTAGAGTGTAGGGGCGGTAGCTAGTGGTTAGAGTGTAGGGATGGCAGGGTAGCCTAGTGGTTAGAGTGTAGGGATGGCAGGTAGCCTAGTGGTTAGAGTGTAGGGGCGGCAGGTAGCCTAGTGGTTAGAGTGTAGAGGCGGCAGGTAGCCTAGTGGTTAGAGTGTAGGGACGGCAGGTAGCCTAGTGGTTAGAGTGTAGAGGCGGCAGGTAGCCTAGTGGTTAGAGTGTAGAGGCGGCAGGTAGCCTAGTGGTTAGAGATACAAGATACAAATCTGTCATTCTGCCCCTGAACAGGCAGTTAACCCACTGTTCCTAGGCAGTCATTGAAAAAAATAATTTGTTCTTAAGTGACTTGCCTAGGTGGGGGGTGTCAACTAGATGATAAATAGTTCGTTTGAGTTACACTCTTTATCCACTAGGTGGGGGTATAAGCTTGTAGATGAACAGTTCTATCAGAATCCATTGCAAGCTGTTCATAATTGTGATGACCAACATCCTGCACATATTGGCCCTGTCCAGAAACAACCTGTTGGCCCTTCCCCTTAGCCCCTCCAACTTAGGCATTTCATTAAAGAACCCCTTATCCCGTTTCCCTAGGCACTTAATGGAAAAGCACCATAGCCCCTTCCCCTATGCACTTCATGGAAAAGCCCCATAGCCCTTTCCCTAGACACTTCATGGAAAAGCCCCATAGCCCCTTCCCCTAGGCACTTCACAGAAAAGCCCCATAGCCCCTTCCCCTAGGCACTTCACGGAAAAGCCCCATAGCCCCTTCCCCTAGGCACTTCACGGAAAAGCCCCATAGCCCCTTGCCCCTAGGCACTTCACGGAAAAGCCCCATAGCCCCTTCCCCTAGGCACTTCACGGAAAAGCCCCATAGCCCCTTCCCTAGGCACTTCACGGAAAAGCCCCATAGCCCCTTCCCCTAAGCACTTCAAGGAAAAGCCCCATAGCCCCTTCCCCTAGGCACTTCACGGAAAAGCCCCATAGCCCCTTCCCCTAGGCACTTCATGGAAAAGCCCCATAGCCCCTTCCCCATAGGCACTTAATGGAAAAGCCCCATAGCCCCATAGACAGGATAAGGACTAGGAGTTGTTTCCTAAGCACTTCAAGGAAAAGCCCCATAGCCCCTTCCCTAGGCACTTCATGGAAAAGCCCCAATAGCCCCTTCCCCATAGGCACTTCACGGAAAAGCCCCATAGCCCCTTCCCCATAGGCACTTCACGGAAAAGCCACTTCAGGAGTTGTTTCTAGACAGGATCATATTAGGACTAGGAGTTGTTTCTAGACATGATCATATTAAGGACTAGGAGTTGTTTCTTAAGGACTAGGAGTTGTTTCTAGACAGGATCATATTAGGACTAGGAGTTGTTTCTTAAGGACTAGGAGTTGTTTCTTAAGGACTAGGAGTTCTTTCTAGACAGGATCATATTAGGACTAGGAGTTGTTTCTTAAGGACTAGGAGTTGTTTCTAGACAGGATCATATTAAGGACTATGAGTTGTTTCTTAAGGACTAGGAGTTGTTTCTAGACAGGGTCATATTAAGGACTAGGAGTTGTTTCTTAAGGACTAGGAGTTGTTTCTTAAGGACTAGGAGTTGTTTCTAGACAGGATCATATTAAGGACTATGAGTTGTTTCTAGACAGGATCATAGTGTCTAGGAGGTTAAGGACTAGGAGTTGTTTATAGACAGGACCACCATGGTGTGTAGGAGGTTAAGGACTAGGAGTTGTTTCTAGACAGGACCATATTAAGGACTAGGAGTTGTTTCTAGACAGGATCATATTAGGACTAGGAGTTGTTTCTTAAGGACTAGGAGTTGTTTCTAGACAGGATCATATTAGGACTAGGAGTTGTTTCTAGACAGGACCATATTAAGGACTAGGAGTTGTTTCTAGACAGGATCATATTAAGGACTGTGAGTTGTTTCTTAAGGACTAGGAGTTGTTTCTAGACAGGGTCATATTAAGGACTATGAGTTGTTTCTAGACAGGATCATATTAGGACTAGGAGTTGTTTCTTCAAGGACTAGGAGTTGTTTCTAGACAGGACCACGGCATGTAGGAGGTTAAGGACTAGGAGTTGTTTCTAGACAGGACCATATTAAGGACTAGGAGTTGTTTCTAGACAGGATCATATTAAGGACTAGGAGTTGTTTCTAGACAGGATCATATTAAGGACTAGGAGTTGTTTCTAGACAGGATCATATTAAGGACTAGGAGTCGTTTCTAGACAGGATCATATTAGGACTAGGAGTTGTTTCTTTCTAGGACTATGAGTTGTTTCTAGACAGGATCATATTAGGACTAGGAGTTGTTTCTTAAGGACTAGGAGTTGTTTCTAAACAGGATAATATTAAGGACTATGAGTTGTTTCTAGACAGGATCATTGTGTCTAGGAGGTTAAGGACTAGGAGTTGTTTCTAGACAGGATAATATTAAGGACTAGGAGTTGTTTCTAGACAGGATCGTATTAGGACTAGGAGTTGTTTCTTAAGGACTAGGAGTTGTTTCTAGACAGGACCATATTAAGGACTAGGAGTTGTTTCTAGACAGGATCATATTAAGGACTAGGAGTTGTTTCTAGACAGGATCATATTAGGACTAGGAGTTGTTTCTAGACAGGATCATATTAGGACTAGGAGTTGTTCCTTAAGGACTTGGAGTTGTTTCTAGATCATATTAAGGACTAGGAGTTGTTTCTTAAGGACTAGGAGTTGTTTCTAGACAGGATCATATTAAGGACTAGGAGTTGTTTCTAGACAGGATCATATTAGGACTAGGAGTGGTTTCTTAAGGACTATGAGTTGTTTCTAGACAGGATCATAGTATGTAGGAGGTTAAGGACTAGGAGTTATTTCTAGACAGGACCATGGTGTCTAGGAGGTTAAGGACTAGGAGTTGTTTCTAGACAGGACCATATTAAGGACTAGGAGTTATTTCTAGACAGGACCATGGTGTGTAGGAGGTTAAGGACTAGGAGTTGTTTCTAGACAGGACCATGGTGTGTAGGAGGTTAAGGACTAGGAGTTGTTTCTTAAGGACTAGGAGTTGTTTCTAGACGGGACCATGGTGTGTAGGAGGTTAAGGACTAGGAGTTGTTTCTTAAGGACTAGGAGTTGTTTCTAGACAGGACCATATTAAGGACTAGGAGTTGTTTCTAGACAGGACCATATTAAGGACTAGGAGTTGTTTCTAGACAGGATCATATTAGGACTAGGAGTGGTTTCTTAAGGACTAGGAGTTGTTTCTTAAGGACTAGGAGTTGTTTCTAGACAGGACCATATTAAGGACTAGGAGTTGTTTCTAGACAGGACCATATTAAGGACTAGGAGTTGTTTCTAGACAGGACCATATTAAGGACTAGGAGTTATTTCTAGACAGGACCATGGTGTGTAGAAGGTTAAGGACTAGGAGTTATTTCTAGACAGGATCATATTAAGGACTAGGAGTTATTTCTAGACAGGATCATATTAAGGACTAGGAGTTATTTCTAGACAGGATCATATTAAGGACTAGGAGTTATTTCTAGACAGGACCATGGTGTGTAGAAGGTTAAGGACTAGGAGTTATTTCTAGACAGGATCATATTAAGGACTAGGAGTTATTTCTAGACAGGATCATATTAAGGACTAGGAGTTATTTCTAGACAGGATCATATTAAGGACTAGGAGTTATTTCTAGACAGGATCATATTAAGGACTAGGAGTTATTTCTAGACAGGACCATGGTGTGTAGAAGGTTAAGGACTAGGAGTTATTTCTAGACAGGATCATATTAAGGACTAGGAGTTATTTCTAGACAGGATCATATTAAGGACTAGGAGTTATTTCTAGACAGGACCATGGTGTGTAGAAGGTTAAGGACTAGGAGTTATTTCTAGACAGGATCATATTAAGGACTAGGAGTTATTTCTAGACAGGATCATATTAAGGACTAGGAGTTATTTCTAGACAGGATCATATTAAGGACTAGGAGTTATTTCTAGACAGGACCATGGTGTGTAGGAGGTTAGAGGTGAACGTACCTGGTGGCTGCGTGTTCCATGGTGTGTAGGAGCTTAGAGGTGAACGTACCTGGTGGCTGCGTGTTTCTCCGAGAACACTCTGAGGATGAAGCTGCCGTTTTTGTGAGGCTGGAAGGTGGAGGGGATGACGACATACTCCCCAGGGGGAAGGCAGAAACGGTCACACACCTACAGAAAAACAAAACAAACTACAATTAAAGTTCAAATGTAGAATAAGGTTTCAGGATAACAGCCAAGTTCCCTTCAAACTCCTTCAAATCAAAGCATTCTTTCTTAATTAAAAGGTGTAATTAAAATTGTAACCCACTTTACAAGCAGCCGACCTACCTCTCTGGTGTTAATGAAGGTGCTGCTCATGGCCACGTGTTTCTGTCTCAGCAGCACGTCTGGTCCCAGGTGGATGTTAGATTGACCCTTATACTGAGGAAGTGGAGGGAAGGGGAGAGAGAGAGAGAGAGATCGCTACCATTGTCATCAGACAAACATTCATCATGGGGGCAATTGATGTGAAAATAGATGAATAGAAAACTGATAGGCAGTTTAGATAAAGAGAAAGACAGATGAATCAACCGTGGTTTACCAACCAGGAGTGATAAAGAAATAAGATATTGTAGGATATCGTATAATGCACAGAGCAGGCGGCCTCATTACAGACTGAATTGGATTCATCTATTTGCATGACTTGATTGATGAACACAAACCTCATCAGGAACCTGTAAGAGAAAAGCAGGAACAAGAGTTGTAAAATCAACGTAGATGAATCCTGTTGAATTATATTACCATTATATTACTCTGTACCGTAATACCCTGTATATAGCCTCCACATTGACTCTGTACCGTAATACCCTGTATATAGCCTCCACATTGACTGTACTGTAACACCCTGTATATAGCCTCCACATTGACTCTGTACCGTAATACCCTGTATATAGCATCCACATTGACTCTGTACCGTAATACCCTGTATATAGCCTCCACACTGACTCTGTACCGTAATACCCTGTATATAGCCTCCACATTGACTCTGTACCGTAATACCCTGTATATAGCCTCCACATTGACTCTGTACCGTAATACCCTGTATATAGCCTCCACATTGACTCTGTACCGTAATACCCTGTATATAGCCTCCACATTGACTCTGTACCGTAATACCCTGTATATAGCCTCCACATTGACTCTGTACCGTAACACCCTGTATATAGCCTCCACATTGACTCTGTAGCGTAATACCCTGTATATAGCCTCCACATTGACTCTGTACCGTAATACCCTGTATATAGCCTCCACATTGACTCTGTACCGTAATACCCTGTATATAGCCTCCACATTGACTCTGTACCGTAATACCCTGTATATAGCCTCCACATTGACTCTGTACCGGTACCCCCTGTATATAGCCTCCACATTGACTCTGTACCGGTACCCCTGTATATAGCCTCCACATTGACTCTGTACCGGTACCCCCTGTATATAGCCTCCACATTGACTCTGTACCGGTACCCCCTGTATATAGCCTCCACATTGACTCTGTACCGGTACCCCCTGTATATAGCCTCCACATTGACTCGGTACCGGTACCCCCTGTATATAGCCTCCACATTGACTCGGTACCGGTACCCCCTGTATATAGTCTCCACATTGACTCTGTACCGGTACCCCCTGTATATAGCCTCCACATTGACTCTGTACCGGTACCCCCTGTATATAGCCTCCACATTGACTCTGTACCGTAATACCCTGTATATAGCCTCCACATTGACTCTGTACCCTAATACCCTGTATATAGCCTCCACATTGACTCTGTACTGGTACCCCCTGTATATAGCCTCCACATTGACTCTGTACCGGTACCCCCTGTATATAGCCTCCACATTGACTCTGTACCGTAATACCCTGTATATAGCCTCCACATTGACTCTGTACCGTAATACCCTGTATATAGCCTCCACATTGACTCTGTACTGGTACCCCCTGTATATAGTCTCCACATTGACTCTGTACCGTAATACCCTGTATATAGCCTCCACATTGACTCTGTACCGTAACACCCTGTATATAGCCTCCACATTGACTCTGTACCGTAACACCCTGTATATAGCCTCCACATTGACTCTGTACCGTAACACCCTGTATATAACCTCCACATTGACTCTGTACCGTAACACCCTGTATATAACCTCCACATTGACTCTGTACCGTAACACCCTGTATATAACCTCCACATTGACTCTGTACCGGTACCCCCTGTATATAACCTCCACATTGACTCTGTACCGTAACACCCTGTATATAGCCTCCACATTGACTCTGTACCGTAATACCCTGTATATAGCCTCCACATTGACTCTGTACCGTAACACCCTGTATATAGCCTCCACATTGACTCTGTACCGTAACACCCTGTATATAGCCTCCACATTGACTCTGTACCGTAACACCCTGTATATAGCCTCCACATTGACTCTGTACCTATAGCCTCCACATTGACTCTGTACCGGTACCCCCTGTATATAGCCTCCACATTGACTCTGTACCTATAGCCTCCACATTGACTCTGTACCGGTACCCCCTGTATATAGCCTCCACATTGACTCTGTACCTATAGCCTCCACATTGACTCTGTACCTATAGCCTCCACATTGACTCTGTACCGGTAAACCCTGTATATAGCCTCCACATTGACTCTGTACCGGTACCCCCTGTATATAGCCTCCACATTGACTCTGTACCGTAATACCCTGTATATAGCCTCCACATTGACTCTGTACCGTAATACCCTGTATATAGCCTCCACATTGACTCTGTACTGGTACTCCCTGTATATAGCCTCCACATTGACTCTGTACCGGTACCCCCTGTATATAGCCTCCACATTGACTCTGTACCGTAATACCCTGTATATAGCCTCCACATTGACTCTGCACCGTAATACCCTGTATATAGCCTCCACATTGACTCTGTACTGGTACCCCCTGTATATAGCCTCCACATTGACTCTGTACCGTAATACCCTGTATATAGTCTCCACATTGACTCTGTACCGTAACACCCTGTATATAGACTCCACATTGTTATT
>NC_060183.1:5944037-5960566 GCF_021184085.1 Oncorhynchus gorbuscha
GCAGTATATGGGCTGCCTTCCAGACCCTGACGATGGTTCCAGAAACCATTGTAATGTAAAACATTTGTGTTAAAGATTCTGCAATCACAAGAGCAGAAAGATTCTGCAATCACAAGAGCAGAAAGATTCTGCAATCACAAGAGCAGAATGATTCTGCAATCACAAGAGCAGAATGATTCTGTAATCACAAGAGCAGAATGATTCTGCAATCACAAGAGCAGAATGATTATGTAATCACAAGAGCAGAATGATTCTGCAATCACAAGAGCAGAATGATTCTGCAATCACAAGAGCAGAAAGATTCTGCAATCACAAGAGCAGAAAGATTCTGCAATCACAAGAGCAGAAAGATTCTGCAATCACAAGAGCAGAATGATTCTGTAATCACAAGAGCAGAATGATTCTGCAATCACAAGAGCAGAATGATTCTGCAATCACAAGAGCAGAAAGATTCTGCAATCACAAGAGCAGAAAGATTCTGCAATCACAAGAGCAGAATGATTCTGCAATCACAAGAGCAGAATGATTCTGCAATCACAAGAGCAGAATGATTCTGCAATCACAAGAGCAGAAAGATTCTGCAATCACAAGAGCAGAAAGATTCTGCAATCACAAGAGCAGAAAGATTCTGCAATCACAAGAGCAGAAAGATTCTGCAATCACAAGAGCAGAATGATTCTGCAATCACAAGAGCAGAAAGATTCTGCAATCACAAGAGCAGAAAGATTCTGCAATCACAAGAGCAGAAAGATTCTGCAATCACAAGAGCAGAAAGATTCTGCAATCACAAGAGCAGAAAGCTGCAGCATGAAGGGATCAAGCAAATCAGCCCCGGTGTCACCTTCTGACCTTAGTTCTTTAACGTTCTTTGAACGTTCTTTGAACACTGAACACAGGAGAGTTAATAGAACAGAACTGGGAGGGAACACCGGAGAGTTAATAGAGCAGAACTGGGAGGGAACACAGGAGAGTTAACCTCTTGGTGTTAGGGGGCAGTATTTTCATTTTTGGAAAAAACGGGAACGTTATTTTTCCAAAAATGAAAATACTGCCCCCTAGTCACAAAATTAATGACACAGTGCCATCACTTATGAGAAGGACAACTCTTAATGGCACAGTGCCATCACTTATGAGAAGGACAACTCTTAATGGCACAGTGCCATCACTTATGAGAAGGACAACTCTTAATGGCACAGTGCCATCACTTATGAGAAGGACAGCTCTTAATGACACAGTGCCATCACTTATGAGAAGGACAACTCTTAATGACACAGTGCCATCACTTATGAGAAGGACAACTCTTAATGGCACAGTGCCATCACTTATGAGAAGGACAACTCTTAATGGCACAGTGCCATCACTTATGAGAAGGACAACTCTTAATGGCACAGTGCCATCACTTATGAGAAGGACAACTCTTAATGGCACAGTGCCATCACTTATGATAAGGACAACTCTTAATGGCACAGTGCCATCACTTATGAGAAGGACAACTCTTAATGACACAGTGCCATCACTTATGAGAAGGACAACTCTTAATGACACAGTGCCATCACTTATGAGAAGGACAACTCTTAATGGCACAGTGCCATCACTTATGAGAAGGACAACTCTTAATGGCACAGTGCCATCACTTATGAGAAGGACAACTCTTAATGGCACAGTGCCATCACTTATGAGAAGGACAACTCTTAATGACACAGTGCCATCACTTATGAGAAGGACAACTCTTAATGACACAGTGCCATCACTTATGAGAAGGACAACTCTTAATGGCACAGTGCCATCACTTATGAGAAGGACAACTCTTAATGGCACAGTGCCATCACTTATGAGAAGGACAACTCTTAATGGCACAGTGCCATCACTTATGAGAAGGACAACTCTTAATGGCACAGTGCCATCACTTATGAGAAGGAAAACTCTTAATGGCACAGTGCCATCACTTATGATAAGGACAACTCTTAATGGCACAGTGCCATCATTTATGATAAGGACAACTCTTAATGGCACAGTGCCATCACTTATGAGAAGGACAACTCTTAATGGCACAGTGCCATCACTTATGATAAGGACAACTCTTAATGGCACAGTGCCATCACTTATGAGAAGGACAACTCTTAATGGCACAGTGCCATCACTTATGATAAGGACAACTCTTAATGGCACAGTGCCATCACTTATGATAAGGACAACTCTTAAGGGCACAGTGCCATCACTTATGAGAAGGACAACTCTTAAGGGCACAGTGCCCGTCCCCAGGGGGCAGTGGCCGACTTACCAGAACTCCCCATCCTCAGCAACATGATCCAGCTTCAGCTTCTCGTCGGGACGGACATATTTCCATTCACTAGAACTGATCAAAGGGATCCAGCAGTCAGTGTAAATAGTGGGGGGGGGGGGTTTACAGGTGATCATGGTAATAGTGGAGGGAGGTTTTACAGGTGATCATGGTAATAGTGGAGGGAGGTTTTACAGGTGATCATGGTAATAGTGGAGGGAGGTTTTACAGGTGATCATGGTAATAGTGGAGGGAGGTTTTACAGGTGATCATGGTAATAGTGGAGGAAGGTTTTACAGGTGATCATGGTAATAGTGGAGGGAGGTTTTACAGGTGATCATGGTAATAGTGGAGGGAGGTTTTACAGGTGATCATGGTAATAGTGGAGGGAGGTTTTACAGGTGATCATGGTAATAGTGGAGGGAGGTTTTACAGGTGAGCAGAGATATTCTACAGTAACAAGCAAAACGGCAATAACTGCTCATAGCTTGGAATTGAGAAAAATGGGTTTCATTGATCCTTAGTTTCACAGTAACCTTATCCAGTTACTGCTAACATGACCTCCATTTTCTCCAAAACACAATACTATAGAGGCAGGATACTTGTCCACGTGTATGTAATGTAGCAAAAATGACTATTTTTGGACCAATTTAGCCATTACTGCCTTTGTGCTTAGTAGGGCAGTTTTCCACTCTCAATAGTGTTTGGTGTAGGTCTTCCTTGTGGACACAGTGGGCATATCGTAGCCTGGTACCAGACCTCTTTGTGCTGTCTTGCCAACTCCTTTGGTGACAATGAGCATTGAAGTTGACAAGACAGCACAAACAGATCTGGGACCAGGCTGTAGCGCTTGTTGGTCTTGGAGTCTATTTCAGTGTGCTGCTTGGAAGTCATGACCATTCTCTCACCCATCACTCCAGGGCCCAGTCCACTCCACCTGTCCCCAGGGGTTCCTGATGCGAATCAGCTGGACCGGGTCTCCGTGGAGATGGACCTGGATTGAGAACAGCACTGACTTAGGCCTGTGGTCTTATTTAACACACTCAGTACTGTGTTTTTTCCCCATATGTTTGTGGTTTTATTGAAAGGGTAGGACAGTCAAGGGAAGACATAAAAGGTAGAAGTGCCATTCAGAAAGACAGATGAACCTGGGGTTAGAGCCCATCAGAAAGACAGATGAACCTGGTGTTAGTGCCCATCAGAAAAACAGATGAACCTGGGGTTAGAGCCCATCAGAAAGACAGATGATCCTGGGGTTAGAGCCCATCAGAAAGACAGATGAACCTGGGGTTAGTGCCCATCAGAAAAACAGATGAACCTGGGGTTAGAGCCCATCAGAAAGACAGATGAACCTGGGGTTAGTGCCCATCAGAAAAACAGATGAACCTGGGGTTAGAGCCCATCAGAAAGACAGATGATCCTGGGGTTAGAGCCCATCAGAAAGACAGATGAACCTGGTGTTAGTGCCCATCAGAAAAACAGATGAACCTGGGGTTAGAGCCCATCAGAAAGACAGATGAACCTGGGGTTAGAGCCCATCAGAAAGACAGATGAACCTGGGGTTAGAGCCCATCAGAAAGACAGATGAACTTGGGGTTAGAGCCCATCAGAAAGACAGATGAACCTGGTGTTAGTGCCCATCAGAAAAACAGATGAACCTGGGGTTAGAGCCCATCAGAAAGACAGATGATCCTGGGGTTAGAGCCCATCAGAAAGACAGATGAACCTGGGGTTAGTGCCCATCAGAAAGACAGGTGAACCTGGGGTTAGAGCCCATCAGAAAGATAGATGAACCTGGGGTTAGAGCCCATCAGAAAGACAGATGAACCTGGGGTTAGAGCCCATCAGAAAGACAGATGAACCTGGGGTTAGAGCCCATCAGAAAGACAGATGAACCTGGGGTTAGAGCCCATCAGAAAGACAGATGATCCTGGGGTTAGAGCCCATCAGAAAGACAGATGAACCTGGGGTTAGAGCCCATCAGAAAGACAGATGAACCTGGGGTTAGAGCCCATCGGAAAGACAGATGAACCTGGGGTTAGAGCCCATCAGAAAGACAGATGAACCTGGGGTTAGAGCCCATCAGAAAGACAGATGAACCTGGGGTTAGAGCCCATCAGAAAGACAGATGAACCTGGGGTTAGTACCCATCAGAAAGACAGGTGAACCTGGGGTTAGTGACCATCAGAAAGACAGGTGAACCTGGGGTTAGAGCCCATCAGAAAGACAGATGAACCTGGGGTTAGAGCCCATCAGAAAGAAGGATGAACCTGGGGTTAGAGCCCATCAGAAAGACAGATGAACCTGGGGTTAGAGCCCATCAGAAAGACAGATGAACCTGGGGTTAGAGCCCATCAGAAAGACAGATGAACCTGGGGTTAGAGCCCATCAGAAAGACAGATGAACCTGGGGTTAGTGCCCATCAGAAAGACAGATGAACCTGGTGTTAGAGCCCATCAGAAAGACAGATGAACCTGGGGTAAATGGTGCTGGTACAGTGTGGACACTGTGATATGTAGGTACTTTACCTCTTCAGCACCGGTGACAGAGTATGCGTGTCCCTTCACCAGTTTAAGAGCTGTCACTGCCTCTGTCTCATAGGAATTGGTGATCTAAAAAATAAACAATTGTGATGTTAGTATCTAAATCAATCAATTAATCCATTTAAATATCTAAGTCCAACCTACATCAATGGAACAGCCCAGTAGAGAGCCCAGGCCCAGAGCCTTCTCCATGATCTTGAAGAGGTGAGGAGGAGCTTTGTCCAACTGGTAGTTCTCTGCTATCCCTCCTGTGAAGTCCTCAAACCCCTCAATGGTGGAGCCACCTGACAGAGCCTCATAGCATCCATTCACCCTGAGACAGAGAGACAATATATTCAGACTCATAGCATCCATTCACCCTGAGACAGAGAGACAATATATTCAGACTCATAGCATCCATTCACCCTGAGACAGAGAGACAATATATTCAGACTAATAGCATCCATTTACCCTGAGACAGAGAGACAATATATTCAGACTCATAGCATCCATTTACCCTGAGACAGAGAGACAATATATTCAGACTAATAGCATCCATTCACCCTGAGACAGAGAGACAATATATTCAGACTAATAGCATCCATTTACCCTGAGACAGAGACAGACAGACAATATATTCAGACTCATAGCATCCATTCACCCTGAGACAGAGAGACAATATATTCAGACTCATAGCATCCATTTACCCTGAGACAGAGACAGAGAGATAATATATTCAGACTCATAGCATCCATTTACCCTGAGACAGACAGACAATATATTCAGACTCATAGCATCCATTTACCCTGAGACAGAGACAGAGAGATAATATATTCAGACTCATAGCATCCATTTACCCTGAGACAGACAGACAATATATTCAGACTCATAGCATCCATTTACCCTGAGACAGAGAGACAATATATTCAGACTCATAGCATCCATTCACCCTGAGACAGAGAGACAATATATTCAGACTCATAGCATCCATTCACCCTGAGACAGACAGACAATATATTCAGACTCATAGCATCCATTCACCCTGAGACAGACAGACAATATATTCAGACTCATAGCATCCATTCACCCTGAGACAGACAGACAATATATTCAGACTCATAGCATCCATTCACCCTGAGACAGACAGACAATATATTCAGACTCATAGCATCCATTTACCCTGAGACAGAGACAGACAGACAATATATTCAGACTCATAGCATCCATTCACCCTGAGACAGAGACAGACAATATATTCAGACTCATAGCATCCATTCACCCTGAGACAGACAGACAATATATTCAGACTCATAGCATCCATTCACCCTGAGACAGACAGACAATATATTCAGACTCATAGCATCCATTTACCCTGAGACAGAGACAGACAGACAATATATTCAGACTCATAGCATCCATTCACCCTGAGACAGAGACAGACAATATATTCAGACTCATAGCATCCATTCACCCTGAGACAGACAGACAATATATTCAGACTCATAGCATCCATTCACCCTGAGACAGACAGACAATATATTCAGACTCATAGCATCCATTTACCCTGAGACAGAGACAGACAGACAATATATTCAGACTCATAGCATCCATTCACCCTGAGACAGAGACAGACAATATATTCAGACTCATAGCATCCATTCACCCTGAGACAGAGACAGAGAGACAATATATTCAGACTCATAGCATCCATTCACCCTGAGACAGAGACAGACAATATATTCAGACTCATAGCATCCATTCACCCTGAGACAGAGACAGAGACAATATATTCAGACTCATAGCATCCATTTACCCTGAGACAGAGACAGAGAGACAATATATTCAGACTCATAGCATCCATTCACCCTGAGACAGAGACAGACAATATATTCAGACTCATAGCATCCATTTACCCTGAGACAGAGAGACAATATATTCAGACTCATAGCATCCATTCACCCTGAGACAGAGAGACAATATATTCAGACTCATAGCATCCATTTACCCTGAGACAGACAGACAATATATTCAGACTCATAGCATCCATTTACCCTGAGACAGAGAGACAATATATTCAGACTCATAGCATCCATTTACCCTGAGACAGAGAGACAATATATTCAGACTCATAGCATCCATTCACCCTGAGACAGAGAGACAATATATTCAGACTCATAGCATCCATTTACCCTGAGACAGAGAGACAATATATTCAGTGACACAGTGAGGTCCAACAAGTATTGGGACAGTGACAAGTTTGTTATTGTTTTGGCTCTGTACTCCAGCACTTTGGATTGGAAATTAAATAACAACTATGAGGTTAAAGGTCAGACTGTCAGCTTTAATTTGAGGGTATTTTCATCCATATCAGGTGAACAGTTTAGAAATTACAGCACTTTTTGATATTTGAGTCTCAAGTCAAGGCAAGTCAATTAAGAAATGCTGGTGCCCATCAGATTCTTATGTTCTTACTTTCAAATTCTTATTGACAATGACGGCCTAGGAACAGTGGGTTAACTGGTCTAGGAACAGTGGGTTAACTGGTCTAGGAACAGTGGGTTAACTGGTCTAGGAACAGTGGGTTAACTGGTCTAGGAACAGTGGGTTAACTGGCCTAGGAACAGTGGGTTAACTGGTCTAGGAACAGTGGGTTAACTGGTCTAGGAACAGTGGGTTAACTGGTCTAGGAACAGTGGGTTAACTGGTCTAGGAACAGTGGGTTAACTGGCCTAGGAACAGTGGGTTAACTGGCCTAGGAACAGTGGGTTAACTGGCCTAGGAACAGTGGGTTAACTGGCCTAGGAACAGTGGGTTAACTGGCCTAGGAACAGTGGGTTAACTGGCCTAGGAACAGTGGGTTAACTGGTCTAGGAACAGTGGGTTAACTGGCCTAGGAACAGTGGGTTAACTGGTCTAGGAACAGTGGGGTTAACTGGTCTAGGAACAGTGGGTTAACTGGTCTAGGAACAGTGGGTTAACTGGTCTAGGAACAGTGGGTTGACTGGTCTAGGAACAGTGGGTTGACTGGTCTAGGAACAGTGGGTTAACTGGTCTAGGAACAGTGGGTTAACTGTCTTGTTCAGGGGGCAGAAGGACAGATTTTTACCTTGTCAGCTCGGGGATTTGATCTTGTAACCTTTTGGATACTAGTCCAACGCACTAACCACTAGGCTACCTGCCACCCCTGGTGCTGTGTCTTAGCTTAGCATAAACCACATACTGTATGTACTATGGTGCTGTGTCTTAGCATAAACCATGTATGTGTTATGGTGCTGTGTCTTAGCATAAACCACATACTGTATGTGTTATGGTGCTGTATCTTAGCATAAACCACATACTGTATGTATTATGGTGCTGTGTCTTAGCATAAACCACATACTGTATGTATTATGGTGCTGTGTCTTAGCATAAACCACATACTGTATGTATTATGGTGCTGTATCTTAGCACAAACCACGTACTGTATGTACTATGGTACTGTGTCTTAGCACAAACCATGTATCTTAGCATAAACCATGTACGTATTATGGTGCTGTGTCTTAGCACAAACCACGTACTGTATGTACTATGGTACTGTGTCTTAGCACAAACCACGTACTGTATGTACTATGGTACTGTGTCTTAGCACAAACCACGTACTGTATGTACTATGGTACTGTGTCTTAGCACAAACCACGTACTGTATGTACTATGGTACTGTATCTTAGCATAAACCATGTATGTACTATGGTGCTGTATCTTAGCATAAACCATGTATCTTAGCATAAACCATGTATCTTAGCATAAACCATGTAGGTACTATAGTGCTGTATCTTACTTGGCGTAGGCCTTCTCCAGCAGTGCGCTCCAGAACTCAGAGCCCTCGGCTGAGTGAACAAACAGCAGCTTTCCATCTCTGGTGGGCAGCCGGTCGTCAATCACCACGTCCACCCACTCACCAAACTGCCAGAACTGAAGAGGACCACAACAGACAACATTCCATGGAATGTCTCGACGTGTCACAAAGAGAGTGAATCACATGGCAGAACATGGGGAAAGCATACTGGACACTACAACCGTCTCTAAACCTAGAAACGATCTAACTTCCACAGGTGTAAAGTAGGCGTAAAACAAGTCCCCTATGACAGAAATTAAAGGGACAATTCACTAAGGATCTTGGAAAAACATGTGTACTTGTCTTTCTCACAATAGCAATGCCTGACATACTGTATGCGACTGTTTTATCTACCTTAGTTGCCCCTGGATAAGAGTGTTTGCTCAATGAACAATATGTACATGTCAAAGAATGGAGAGTGTTGAGGATTGGGGAAAACTAAATGTTAAAACCTTTGACCCCTAACCCGTGACCCCTGACCCCTGACCTGGAAGTGAAAGATGCCAGCGTAGCGGTCAGTGAAGCTCTGTTCAGGAGGAACGACCCTGGCCAGCACTCTCCCGTCCAGGGTCAGTGATGCAATAGCAGCCAGCAGCCAACAGTCCCCTGTAATACACACACACACACACACACACACACACACACACACACACACACACACACACACACACACACACACACACACACACACACACACACACACACACACACACACACACACACACACACACACACACACACACACACACATATATATATATATATATAACATAAATATAAATATATATATATTATACGTGTGCCAGTCTTGTAGTACTGTATGCAATATTCAGAGACACACTCGTCTGGTTCTGCCAGATTACCGCATACAACAAACATCCTGTAACAGTGGAAACATCTCAGCGATATTGACAAGACAGGGAGGGAACCCCACACAGGAGAGTAAATACAACCGTTGGTGTAATTTTCATACAGTATGTGTTTGAAGTTTTAACACTCTGAGTACACAACGCGAAACGGACGCCACTTTGCAACGCAGTCTCATATTCAATATAATAGTATTATAAATATAATAATAATATAATAATATAATAATATAATAATAATATAATAATATAATATTATATAATATAATATTATAATAATAATATAATAATATAATATTATAATAATAATATAATAATATAATAATATAATATAATAATATAATATTATTATAATAATATAATAATATAATATAATATAATATAATATTATAATAATAATATAATAATATAATAATATAATAATAATATAATAATATAATAATATAATATAATAATATAATAATAATATAATAATATAATATAATAATATAATAATAATATAATCATATTATAATATAATATAATAATATAATAATAATATAATAATAATATTATAATATTATAATATAATATAATAATATAATAATAATATAATAATATAATAATAATATAATAATATTATAATATAATATAATAATATAATAATAATATAATAATATAATATAATATAATAATATAATATAATAATATAATAATATTATAATATAATATAATAATATAATAATATTATAATATAATATAATAATATAATAATAATATAATATAATAATATAATATAATAATATAATAATAATATAATAATATTATAATATAATATAATAATATAATAATAATATAATAATATTATAATATAATATAATAATATAATAATAATATAATAATATTATAATATAATATAATAATATAATATAATAATATAATAATAATATAATAATATTATTGTGCATTAATTCATTTTGTTTTCTTCACCACACAATCATTGATCCAAAATAAAACGTTTACTGTGAAATGCCACGAAAAAAATTGATTTTAGTCATCAAAACTACTACTACATAATGATATCTTCTCAATTGACTTGTTTTAACAACTCGTTTAAACCAATAGCAGAAAATACAAGAAACAGATTTATAAATTGTAATTTGAATGTAATACGCTACAGTACTGTCAATTACAGTGTATAATACCCTGTTTCCACATCAGGCAATACCCTGTTTCCACATCAGGCAATACCCTGTTTCCACATCAGGCAATACCCTGTTTCCACATCAGGCAATACACTGTTTCCACATCAGGCAATACCCTGTTTCCACATCAGGCAATACCCTGTTTCCACATCAGGCAATACCCTGTTTCCACATCAGGCAATACCCTGTTTCCACATCAGGCAATACACTGTTTCCACATCAGGCAATACACTGTTTCCACATCAGGCAATACACTGTTTCCACATCAGGCAATACACTGTTTTCACATCAGGCAATACACTGTTTCCACATCAGGCAATACACTGTTTCCACATCAGGCAATACCCTGTTTCCACATCAGGCAATACCCTGTTTCCACATCAGGCAATACACTGTTTCCACATCAGGCAATACACTGTTTCCACATCAGGCAATACCCTGTTTCCACATCAGGCAATACACTGTTTCCACATCAGGCAATACACTGTTTCCACATCAGGCAATACACTGTTTCCACATCAGGCAATACACTGTTTCCACATCAGGCAATACACTGTTTCCACATCAGGCAATACACTGTTTCCACATCAGGCAATACCCTGTTTCCACATCAGGCAATACACTGTTTCCACATCAGGCAATACCCTGTTTCCACATCAGGCAATACCCTGTTTCCACATCAGGCAATACACTGTTTCCACATCAGGCAATACACTGTTTCCACATCAGGCAATACCCTGTTTCCACATCAGGCAATACACTGTTTCCACATCAGGCAATACCCTGTTTCCACATCAGGCAATACACTGTTTCCACATCAGGCAATACACTGTTTCCACATCAGGCAATACTCTGTTTCCACATCAGGCAATACACTGTTTCCACATCAGGCAATACCCTGTTTCCACATCAGGCAATACACTGTTTCCACATCAGGCAATACACTGTTTTCACATCAGGCAAAGGTAAATAGTTTGCTAATAGTTTTATACAGCTCTTTGAATGCGGTCTTAGTGCCAACATCGGTTTGTGGTGGTAAATAGACAGATACGAAATATAACGATGAAAACTCTCTTGGTAAATAGTGTGGTCTACAGCTTATCATGAGATACACTACCTCAGGCGAGAAAAACCTCCAGACTTCCTTAATATTAGATTTGGTGCACCAGCTGTTATTGACCAATAGACACAGACCGTCAGCCCTCGTCTTATGGAAGGCAGCTGTTCTATCTTGCCGATGGACCGAAAACCCAGCCAGCTGTATGTTATCCATGTTGTCGTTCAGCCACGACTCGGTGAAACATAAGATGTTACCGTTTTTAATGTCCCGTTGGTAGGATAGTCTTGAACGGAACTCATACAGTTTATTCTCAAATGATTGCACATTGGCCAAAAGGACGGATGGTAGAGGTGAGTTCTCCGACGGATTTCTCTCAAGGCACCCTGACCTGCGTCCTCTGTAACGGCGTCTTCTCTTCATGGGAATGCCAGGGATTTGGACCTGGTCGAGTATCTTGAGTAAATCCTTCACGTCCGACTCGTTAAAGAAAAAAAATGGTTGTCCAGTCTGAGGTGAGTCATCGCTGCTCTGATATCCAGAAGCTCTTTTCGTTCATAAGAGACGGTGGCAGAATCACTATGTACAAAATAAGTTACAAACAACGCCCCCCAAAAAAACTAAACACAGAATAGCACAATTGTTAGGAGCCCATAAAATGGTAGCCATCTCCTCCAGCGCCATTCAAATGAGAAGATTATCACATCATAGGTAACGTGAGCATTGTGAAAAGCAATTCCTTTATATGTATTTCAATGTGATTTCTAGATGAAACACTGGTCCTTCTGTAGCTCAGTTGGTAGAGCATGGCGCTTGTAACGCCAGGGTAGTGGGTTCGATTCCCGGCACCACCCATACGTAGAATGTATGCACACATGACTGTAAGTCGCTTTGGATAAAAGCGTCTGCTAAATGGCATATATATTCATTTTTGTGGAAAAGTGACTGTGATTTTGTGTGTCAATTGAAAATTAGCTTTTTTTAATTATCTGTTTTGACTTTGGTACTATGAAAATGTAATTGTGAAAATTGCACCACATACTGGCACCAAAGCGATTGAAAACAAAACTGTAATACATCAAACAAATATATGCCCAACGTTTAATACATCTACAGACAAAGATTATACTCTTCTGCAATATATCTGTAGACAAACATATGCCCTAATACATCTACAGACAAAGATTATACTCTTCTGCAATATATCTGTAGACAAACATATGTTGTAGTCTCCTTCACTGTCTGTTGGTGGACACAAAGCCAGAAGTAGTGGGAGGAGGATTTTGGGATTAGCAATATTTACAGCAACACCCCTTTTGTCTCACCCCTCTTTGTGAAATATGCTCACCCAGATCTCCTTGGCAGATATCAGTCCTGGTGGCTCCATCGGCAATGAATTTGGGGTTTGAGCACAACTCCTACAGCAGTCACATGTGAGAGGCAGAAGAATTCCTTTGTTTACACACTAATTCATTTGATTCATTTGTTAATTCATATAATTGAGCACTGTACATGATTGAGGAGCATTGTCGTATGATAAGTTAAGTTAAGATAAGTCCTACAGCAAACGCATGAGAGAGAACAGAGGAATCTATTTGTTAAACCAGCTGCAATAGGATTGTGAGTTTACTTGACATTTGGGCATAAACTGTAGTTGAACCAACATACATTTTCAAGCTCAACTGTATGTTCACTCAATTTAGAATTTTTAGTGTGAACGTACAATTCAACTTGAGAATTTATTCGACCTTATTTGCATTATTTCCCCAGTGTGAAATTAAACTATTTATGAATAATATATATATATTTTTAAGTTTTCTTTATTTAACCAGGGTGAGTTGACTGAGAATACATTCTCATTTACAGCAAAGATCTGGAGCAAGTTAGAAGACATGGGTCTAGTTCAAATATATAGTTCACATTCAAATATATCAGCAAAAAAACTCAAACGCCCCCCCCCCCCAAAAACACAAGATCAATCATAGAATCATAAAAAATGTAACAAATTCTTCCTTAAGAAGGTCCTCACATAGCCGTCTGGACTGCTTCATAGACCAATCCACAAGCCATGTGCAAAATAGCTCAAGGCAGATTTACCTCGAAGGGATCTCTAGAAGGGATCTCTAGAATGAGTCATTCCCGAGATCGTATCTGATAGCTTGTATTTCTGAAGGTTAACAGAGATGTGGTCGGTAGTTTATGCAATAGGGCTTTTATAATTGTGGAACACTGATACAGAGCGTAGTGATACTGTGTTAAACTGCACCCAGAGAGACGTGGTCGGTAGTTTATGCAATAGGGCTTTTATAATTGTGGAACACTGATACAGAGCGTAGTGATACTGTGATAAACCCAGACACTTCAATACGGAGGCAGACGCATTCAGAGAGACGATATCGCCATCGTCGAAGACCGCAATGAATGTCGAACTGAATAATTTGTTTTCTACTATTTAACTAAAGGCAGGACCTATTCCTATTTATTTTTTAAAAAGCACATTTTAATTCTTAACTAACTCATCAACATGGTTTTGACGGAAATTCTATCATTGATCCAGATGCCTAGAATTGATCAAATCGGGGATACGATCAATAAGTATGCATAAATCATCAGATACATTTTTATGAGATTTATAAAATAACATACTTGTTTTTACCTTGATTAAGTACTAATTTAAGCTCAACAAAGGCTTTCTGCAAGGCGGAAAAAGGCAGATTGAATCATTGAGGCTTCGAAATGGCCCGCTCAGCCATGGGGGCAATAACACCACAATGACTTCTGTATACAGACAATACATACATCAAAAGGTCTTTCTTTGAGGGCCTAGTTACACCCTGGTTTACACCCTAACACAGTGGTCTGAAACTCCTGGTTTACAGGCCACATAAAGCCTACAAGTTACATTATTCTGGCTTGCAAAGTGATGTGTAATTCCTATTAGAATGCAACCAGAGTTAGAATAGCCAACAACTGGAACTTTTATCTCTTTTAGTTTATTCTTCAAGGTACTTTTTAAGAAACTTGTAATGAACATGCATTGAGAATGACTGATTAGTAAGGCTACCTAAATCATATAAACTGGAACAGTCACCTTAGCAACGGGTGCAAAAAATTAGATTAATTTAGAAAAAAATGGCTGTTATTTATGTTTGTGTAGCATAGGATTAATCAGCCAGTCAGTGTACATGGTGTTGAAACAAATCATTAATGAAAATCAACATGCAATAGAGCATGCTGGGAAATATGATAATAATGGGTGTGGTTTGATTGGTTTTGAGAAAATATACATGTGTATCTTTACTCAACAAGCTTCTTCAAATTCAGTTTATTGATTCAACGTGCAATCGTAAGGTTTAGTTTAGTCAACATTTGGGCATGTAGCGGAACCATCGTACGGTGTTGCCTTCCAAAGGCAAACATGAATTTGTAAATTCACTCAACAGGCTTTAAACAAACATTAGCTCAAATTCTTGAAGTCCACTCAACTCACAGAATTTTGCTGATTAAGAAATGGGTTAAATTGGCTTTTTCAGAGTGCAGCATGCTGATAACACTCTCTGGTCTAGTCAGCTGAGTAAACAATGAGTTGACAAAATCCCCTTTTGATCTAATCTATTAGATTCTATTTTGCCCTGTTTATCAAAAGTGTTGGAAAAAACGTGTCAATAATCAACTGACTGGCTTTCTTCACATCTATAATATTCTGTCGGGTATGCAATCTGGTTTCCGCTCAGGTTATGGATGTGTCACTGCAACCTTAAAGGTCCTCAATGATGTCACCATTGCCCTTGATGCTAAGCAATGTTGTGCTGCTATTTTTATTGACTTGGCCAAAGCATTTGATACGGTAGACCCTTCCATTCTTGTGGGCACGCTAAGGAGTATTGGTGTCTCTGAGGGGTCTTTGGCCTGGTTTGCTAACTACCTCTCTCAAAGAGTGCAGTGTATAAAGTAAAAACAATCTGCTGTCTCAGCCACGGCCTGTCACCAAGGGAGTACCCCAAGGCTTGATCCTAGTCCCCACGCTCTTCTCAATTTACATCAACAACATAGCTCAGGCACTAAGAAGCGCTCTCATCCATTTATATGCAGATGATACAGTCTTATACTCAGCTGGCCCTTCCCTGGATTTAGTGTTATACTCTCTATAACAAAGCTTTCTTAGTGTCCATCAATCTTTCTCTGCCCTTAACCTTGTTCTGATTATCTCCAAATCAAAGGTCATGTGGTTTGGTAAGAAGAATGCCCCTCTCCCCACAGGTGTGATTACTACCTCTGAGGGTTTAGAGCTTGAGGTAGTCACCTCATACAAATACTTGGGAGTTGGGCTGGACGGTACACTGTCCTTCTCTCAGCACATATCAAAGCTCCAGACTAAGGTTAAATCTAGATTTGGTATCCTCTATCGTAATCGCTCCTCTTTCACCACAGCTGCCAAACTAACCCTGATTCAGATGACCATCCTACCCATGGTAGATTACGGAGACATAATTTATAGATCGGTAGGTAAAGGTGCTCTCGAGCGACTAGATGTTCTTTACCATTCGGCCATCAGATTTGCCACCAATGCTCCTTATAGGACACATCACTGCACTCTATACTCCTCTGTAAACTGGTCATCTCTGTATACCCATCGCAAGACCCACTGGTTGATGCTTATTTATAAAACCCTCTTAGGCCTCACTCCCCCCAGTCTGAGATATCTACTGCAGCCGTCATCATTCACATACAACACCTGTTCTGCC
>NC_060183.1:5960666-5965666 GCF_021184085.1 Oncorhynchus gorbuscha
GGTCCCCAAAGCACACACATCCCTGGGTCGCTCCTCTTTTCAGTTCGCTGCAGCTATCAAATCAAAATCAAATCAAATCAAATTTATTTATATAGCCCTTCGTACATCAGCTGATATCTCAAAGTGCTGTACAGAAACCCAGCCTAAAACCCCAAACAGCAAACAATGCAGGTGTAAAAGCACGGTGGCTAGGAAAAACTCCCTAGAAAGGCCAAAACCTAGGAAGAAACCTAGAGAGGAACCGGGCTATGTGGGGTGGCCAGTCCTCTTCTGGCTGTGCCGGGTAGAGATTATAACAGAAAATGACCAAGATGTTCAAATGTTCATAAATGACCAGCATGGTCAAATAATAATAAGGCAGAACAGTTGAAACTGGAGCAGCAGCACAGTCAGGTGGACTGGGGACAGCAAGGAGCCATCATGTCAGGTAGTCCTGGGGCACGGTCCTAGGGCTCAGGTCCTCCGAGAGAGAGAAAGAAAGAGAGAATTAGAGAGAGCATATGTGGGGTGGCCAGTCCTCTTCTGGCTGTGCCGGGTGGAGATTATAACAGAACGTGGCCAAGATGTTCAAATGTTCATAAATGACCAGCATGGTTGAATAATAGTAAGGCAGAACAGTTGAAACTGGAGCAGGAGCATGGCCAGGTGGACTGGGGACAGCAAGGAGTCCTCATGTCAGGTAGTCCTGGGACATGGTCCTAGGGCCCAGGCCAGTTGAAACTGGAGCAGCAGCATGGCCAGGTGGACTGGGGACAGCAAGGAGTCATCATGTCAGGTAGTCCTGGGGCATGGTTCTAGGGCTCAGGTCCTCCGAGAGAGAGAAAGAAGGAGAGAAGGAGAGAATTAGAGAACGCACACTTAGATTTACACAGGACACCGAATAGGACAGGAGAAGTACTCCAGATAAACAAACTGACCCTAGCCCCCGACACATAAACTACTGCAGCATAAATACTGGAGGCTGAGACAGGAGGGGTCAGGAGACACTGTGGCCCCATCCGAGGACACCCCCGGACAGGGCCAAACAGGAAGGATATAACCCCACCCACTTTGCCAAAGCACAGCCCCCACACCACTAGAGGAAATCTACAACCACCAACTTACCGTCCTGAGACAAGGCCGAGTATAGCCCACAAAGATCTCCGACACGGTACAACCCAAAGGGGGGAAACCCAGACAGGCCGACCACAACAGTGAATCAACCCACCCAGGTGACGCACCCCCCAGGGACGGCACGAGAGAGCCCCAGCAAGCCAGTGACTCAGCCCCCGTAACAGGGTTAGAGGCAGAGAATCCCAGTGGAAAAAGGGGAACCGGCCAGGCAGAGACAGCAAGGGCGGTTCGTTGCTCCAGAGCCTTTCCGTTCACCTTCCCACTCCTGGGCCAGACTACACTCAATCATATGACCCACTGAAGAGATGAGTCTTCAGTAAAGACTTAAAGGTTGAGACCGAGTTTGCGTCTCTGACATGGGTAGGCAGACCGTTCCATAAAAATGGAGCTCTATAGGAGAAAGCCCTGCCTCCAGCTGTTTGCTTAGAAATTCTAGGGACAATTAGGAGGCCTGCGTCTTGTGACCGTAGCGTACGTATAGGTATGTACGGCAGGACCAAATCAGAGAGGTAGGTAGGAGCAAGCCCATGTAATGCTTTGTAGGTTAGCAGTAAAACCTTGAAATCAGCCCTTGCTTTGACAGGAAGCCAGTGTAGAGAGGCTAGCACTGGAGTAATATGATCAAATTTTTGGTTCTAGTCAGGATTCTAGCAGCCGTATTTAGCACTAACTGAAGTTTATTTAGTGCTTTATCCGGGTAGCCGGAAAATAGAGCATTGCAGTAGTCTAACCTAGAAGTGACAAAAGCATGGATTAATTTTTCTGCATCATTTTTGGACAGAAAGTTTCTGATTTTTGCAATGTTACGTAGATGGAAAAAAGCTGTCCTCGAAATGGTCTTGATATGTTCTTCAAAAGAGAGATCAGGGTCCAGAGTAACGCCGAGGTCCTTCACAGTTTTATTTGAGACGACTGTACAACCATTAAGATTAATTGTCAGATTCAACAGAAGATCTCTTTGTTTCTTGGGACCTAGAACAAGCATCTCTGTTTTGTCCGAGTTTAATAGTAGAAAGTTTGCAGCCATCCACTTCCTTATGTCTGAAACACATGCTTCTAGCGAGGCAATTTTGGTGCTTCACCGTGTTTCATTGAAATGTACAGCTGTGTGTCATCCGCATAGCAGTGAAAGTTTACATTATGTTTTCGAATAACATCCCCAAGAGGTAAAATATATAGTGAAAACAATAGTGGTCCTAAAACAGAACCTTGAGGAACACCGAAATGTACAGTTGATTTGTCAGAGGACAAACCATTCACAGAGACAAACTGATATCTTTCCGACAGATAAGACCTAAACCAGGCCAGAACATGTCCGTGTAGACCAATTTGGGTTTCCAATCTCTCCAAAAGAATGTGGTGATCGATGGTATCAAAAGCAGCACTAAGGTCTAGGAGCACGAGGACAGATGCAGAGCCTCGGTCCGATGCCATCAAAATGTCATTTACCACCTTCACAAGTGCCGTCTCAGTGCTATGATGGGGTCTAAAACCAGACTGAAGCATTTCGTATACATTGTTTGTCTTCAGGAAGGCAGTGAGTTGCTGCGCAACAGCCTTCTCTAAAATCTTTGAGAGGAATGGAAGATTTGATATAGGCCGATAGTTTTTATATTTTCTGGGTCAAGGTTTGGCTTTTTCAAGAGAGGCTTTATTACTGCCACTTTTAGTGAGTTTGGTACACATCCAGTGGATAGAGAGCCGTTTATTATGTTCAACATAGGAGGGCCAAGCACAGGAAGCAGCTCTTTCAGTAGTTTAGTTGGAATAGGGTCCAGTATACAGCTTGAAGGTTTAGAGGCCATGATTATTTTCATCATTGTGTCAAGAGATATAGTACTAAAACACTTGAGCGTCTCTCTTGATCCTAGGTCCTGGCAGAGTTGTGCAGACTCAGGACAACTGAGGTTTGGAGGAATACGCAGGTTTAAAGAGGAGTCCGTAATTTGCTTTCTAATAATCATAATCTTTTCCTCGACTGGAACGAGATGCAACCAACACTCAAACTGGACAGTTTTATCTCCATCTCTTCATTCAAAGACTCAATCATGGACACTCTTACTGACAGTTGTGGCTGCTTTGCGTGATGTATTGTTGTCTCTACCTTCTTGCCCTTTGTGCTGTTGTCTGGGCCCAATAATGTTTGTACCATGTTTTGTGCTGCTACCATGTTGTGCTGCTGCCATGTTGTTGTCATGTTGTGTTGCTACCATGCTATGTTGTTGTCTTAGGTCTCTCTTTATGTTGTGTTGTGGAGTCTCTCTTGTCGTGATGTGTGTTTTGTCCTATATTTTTATTTTATTTTTGAATCCCATTTTGGTAGGTTCCTCATTGTAAATACGAATTTGTTCTGAACTGACTTGCCTAGATAAATACAGGTAAAACATTTTTTTATTTTATTATAATGATAATAATCTTTAGACTCAGAGGAGAGGCTATGTTGTGGTCTTTGTGTGTGTCATTGGACATCCTAACCCTAAAACACAATCAAAATGAGATCAGTCAAACAGAAAGTAGAACAATTGTCAACAAATGGACCAGCGCCCACCGCCCATGTCTCTAAAGCTCTGGTTACCATTATAATACGTTGTGTAGTGTTTCCATTGTTATACACCTGGGCAGTTATATCCCCAGGACAGCATTCAGTGTACATTTCATTTCCTGTACCAAGGTGCCTTTTAAAAGGTGACTGTGCTTGTGTATTGTAACTGACAAAGATTTTTTTGGTTGACATGATGTCAGTACTGTACAACAGCAATAACCACCTCGTTTTCCTCTGGGACAGTACTTCTTGACACACACTTAGGAAAAAAAAATATGATTTCCTTCAAGAACCGTTTTCATCTTAAGAACCCTTTTTTTTGGAAACAGGGTTCTGAAATAGTTATTTGTAAAGGCAAAGAGTTCCAGCTAGAAACCATCCTCATTTTGAAAACATTTTTTAAAGAAAGGGTTCTGTGTGACGGTTTAGAACCCTTTCTAGAACCCTTTTGATTCTGAAAAAAGAATTTTTCATTGTATAATGTTTCTTTCTTTTAAATAGAGCCTTACCATGAAGTGTTTACTTCAGTATTTACATGTTAACATCGACAGATTGAGTAATATGATACCTTTATTTATTTTTAAAGATAGGTGTGAGAATATTTTAAACAGTGCCTATCTGGGGGATAATTGTACAGTACATGTGTCTGCTATTCCTTTAATCATTTGACATATACAGTACTGACAATTTATTTTTTTGCCATGATTTCTGTCTTTCAAAGTATTATTTTCTGTGATTTTATTGAGCAGAGAGTAGGAGAATAGAAGGGAGTATGAACCAGCAGTGTGTTGTATACGGTACACAGCAAATTGTCCAGTTTAACAAAGCATTGGTTTTTCAGTGTATTATTTTTCGTGATAATTCAGGAGATAAATGAACTTAACTTTTTAATTAACTTAACACTCAATGGTGTAAAACAACCTTAGTGTTGTTTTTTGTGTTGTTGTTAACAACCAGAGTTGAGTCGGACTGTGTCATTTTTACTCTGTGTTGAGTCAAGCACTCAAAACCACGCCCACCATTATCATGTTTCCCAGCATGCTCTATTGCAGATCGATTTTCAGAATTGTTTCAATATTTACGTTTGTACATTGATTGGTTGATTAACCTCATGCTACACAAAGATAAATAGCATAACCTTTTCACACAGCGACCCAAGTCAATGTGAATGCAGGTTGCAAGTGATTAAAAGTTACAATTGTTGAATATCCTTGATCTAGCTAGATTCCAATAGGAACTACACATCACTTTGCAAGCCAGCATGATGTGATTTACAAGCCTGATGTGTAAAACCAGGAGTTTCCTAACACCACTTGGTTAGGGTATAACTAGACCCTAATGTATT